>NC_069506.1:192687980-192945480 GCF_027579735.1 Bombina bombina | reverse complement strand
GGTCCAAGTTCCCTGGAACTGGAGGACCAGAATCAGACCTGGGTCCTAACTGACAGGCAACAATCCGTCACAAGGTCCACAAGGACATAGCGGAAGCCTCTGCAACAGGAAGCAACCAGGGAGATGACAGGTCCAAAACCCAATTTGTTTAAAACAAACAAGCTCCCGGAAACTTAACACCCTGTCTGATATAAAAAACAGACCCACCGGGGAATATTACTCAAAAACTAGAGGCCTGAGCAAGGAACAACCGGCCTATCCCTGGAAACAAGACGCACTCATAATCTTAACCTAAGGGAAGAGAAGAGTCCTTGCAGGAGTCCCACACTCCCAGAGAGAGCTAAAGTACGACAGAGTCACACAAGACCCCAGAACCCAAAAGGCGTACCAAACACCCCAGAGAAACATTGAGTACAAAGCCCGAAGAGGGAGAGAACAAGGCTAGTCTCCATGATCTCCTCCAGAACCCCGGGAGAGCACATCCAAGGTACATGATGCAGGGCATCCCTTTTTAGAAAAACCCCTAAGAGAAGCATGGAAAAGGAGACAAAGCAGCCCATCATCCCAGAAATGGAACGACAAACTCCCTTAGGACAAGTCGTAAAAAAAAAACAGACAAAAGTTCTAAAGTCTCAACTCAAAGGAAGAGATCAACAGGAACAGTCCAAGAAAGGACACCCAAAAACTCCAAGGGCAAACCACGCGGAAACCGGCGGCAAAAAAGGAACCAAGTCTCACAATCCTCTAACCCACACGGGAGAGAAACACTCCAGTCACGGCAGGAAGTCGTCCATAACAGAGAGAGTCCCAACATAACCTTAAAATATGAGTGTACCAGTAAAGCGCGGCAAAGCCCTTTTAAGGGACTCAAGGCGCTGCTCATTTTATCAACCTCAGAAGGAGGAAAGGCAGAGTAGACCTTGCCGGGGATCGAAACTGTGACCCTCGGTTTGCTACAGTACAGAGTAGCCACGGTGCATTAGAATGCTGAACTAGCTGTCCTGCTAGCCCCAGACGCTGAAACTTGTAAGAAGAACAAGTAAACAATGCAGGGCACTTTGCGCCAAAACCGGACCATTCTAGCAGAACAGGCGCCGCGTGACTGAATGACAGAAGTTAACAGAACCCAATCAGGACCAGCCTGAAACCAGGGCCATCACTATCAAGGCCGCATATAAATCTCCCTGAACGGGAGAAAGCAACAGTCAACATAGGACTAAACACGTCCTAGAACTAACTTCCTCAGAAGTAACAGAGTATCGATTCCAGAAAAATATAACATGAGCTTTAACAAAATAAAATATTATCCTAACAGGATAAAATAAAAGAAGGCAACCCTTAGGGCAGTGCTTTCCAAACTGTGTGTCGGCAGGAGTGTGTTGGTGTGTCCCTGCTTCAGCACAAATTATTTTTAAATGTATTTATTTTTTTGGTTTCTGAATTTCCGCCTGCCTGCTATGCATATCACATGGTTGACACGTGATTGATACCATGTGGGTCACAGATCATCTTAACCTATTGGCGCAGGTCAGTGGGAACTGAAACAATTCCCATTGGCGGCTTTGACTGCACATTGGCTCCTGACTGCACGTGTAGTCTCCTTAATTGGCTTGTGACTGCAAGTGTAGTCATTGAGTGGGACAGCAGTGTGTTTGCAGCGTGGGCAGTAGTCAATCGGACTCACTGAGCTCTGAGGGCGGCAGCTTAAACGCTGAGCTGAAGTCAGAGGGTTTTTTTTGCAACTAGCTCCCAGTAGTGCATTGCTGCTCCTGCTCTTGATATATGGATAGGAAATGGAAACTTAAAAATGCTTGATGATGAAATGCAAGTGCATCTAATATTCCACCAAATATTAAGAAATTGTGTTCATCCCATCAACCTCATACATCCCATTAAAAAAGTAAGTAGCTATTGGTGTTATTAAACTTTTTTTTAATTCTTGCACATACATACCGTTACGTGTAAATTTCATTATTATATAATTTATGTATGTGTCCGTATCTCTTAAAACAAGCTAGTTTAACCTCCTTTTTGATAGTACAACTGAATTAATTACTGTGTCGCAAAATGATGTAGGTCTAAAAAGTGCGTCACCAACATAAAAAGTTTGGAAAGCTCTGCCTTAGGGTATCGCCTAAGAAAAAACAGCCAGCCCAACAGGGACCCTGTTCTTCCAAGCTCAAAAACTTGACAAAACACAACAAGACTATAAGAAGATTACGACATCCCCTTATATCTAATGCTGAAGGCTATTCAGAAGAATACTGAGGATTCTCCGACCCATCCACGACGGGCTCTACTACCGACGCCAAAACGTCAATAAGACACGAAGGCACCCCAGTCTATATTGAAAGGCACGGCATACCCCCGCCGGAGCAAAAGATGCCTTTGGCAACGAGGGTTGACCCCCGTAGACTCAGGGATAGTCGTTCCCCCAGAGAGCTGAACAGGCCCCATGCATGAAGAGCCCCAGAAACCGGAACACGAACAGTATCTTAAGCCACCCTCTGGAAGCTGTAGATTCGCCAGCGCCAAGATTATGGACATGCAACATTGTGCCGAAACCCCTGGGGGAAACAAGCCACCTTCTGAAAAAGGATAAGCAAAGTCTGGGTCACCTGCATGTGTAGTAAGAGAATGTTTAAGGGAACTCGCCACTTGGGGACAGAACCCCCAGAGGCAGATGGCTCAGCGGCCCTTTGATTTCCCGATCCGGAGGAATTGAGCACTCTAATACAGCATTCAGAACATAACTGGTAGGCTAGTATCATCCGGGGCAAAATGCATTCTGCGCAAGGAGCAGAAAATAAAACATACGTCCGTCTCCGCAATATCAGATTCCTCCATAACTAGGATATTGATACAAGAATGGACCAGATAAAAAATCTAAACGGCACCCAACACCCCCTGTGGCTGGGGCACTCACCACCTCCTATGTACCAGACACCAGCGAACCAGAATTTCTCCGTCGCCACACAGTCAGGAACACAGAAATGAAAAGCAAAACACGTGACCACACATGGTCACAAGGTGAACCGTATAGTCCAAAAAAGCACGCCCCAACTAAAAGGCTGCGTCGCTTGAAAAAAAATATTATGCTATACAAGCCATGAGCCTAAAAACACTATACATAAGCAGGTTGAATCACATAAACATGATTAAATACCACCTGTTCAATAACCCCACTCAGGAGATATTACCCTTGATTCCAAGATACTAAAGGAGTCTCACTGAGACCCCGAGACATAATTGAGACCAACAAGGTGGTAGCCCCTCGGGAAAAATAATACAGTACATTTCTGAAGAAAGTAAAATGAAACGATCTTACTGGAATCTACGCCATGGAACAGGAACATGGCCCTTCAAGTGTGACGTATAGTAGCATCGCCTCCGCCATGGACTTGAGAAGAAAGCAGGCAGCGATACTCGTCAACGCTGATTGGTTGTGGAGCTGTTAATATGAGTCGGAATTGTTTTCCGGAAAGACTCTCCCTGCATCTCTGGACTCTAACTTTCATCCATGCCCTCACTGAGGGGCTGATAGGATTACTTAAAACTCCCATCCCATGCCTCCTGGGACGAAAGGCAAAGAATGACTGGGGGATGAGGGAAGTGGGAGGAGTATTTAAGCCTTTGGCTGGGGTGTCTTTGCCTCCTCCTGGTGGCTAGGTTCTGAATTCCTAAAAGTAATTAATGCAGCTGTGGACTCTTTACATATACACAAATGGCTTGCAATCGCTGGTCCTTTTAATTATGTGCCTTTATTTGTGAAGTTTCGGGGACCGTATCCCCTTCCTCATACGGTCCCCAAAAAGTCACAAATAAAGGCACATAATTAAAAGGAGAGAGAGGATAAAAGAAATCCTCAAGATTGGGGTATGTTAGCACTCATTCCTACTAATTAGTAAAGTTTAATTTTTATTAGTTAGAAGTTTAAAAAGAACCCATATATAATGTGATTAATTATATGAGTAAGGAGGGCCTTATATATCGAAAAATACCTATACAACTTATACACTAAGGTCACCTTGCCCCCCCTGTTTCCTGGCCGATAACTGCTCCCTCGGCTTCAGGTGACAGGGACAAGAGACCATGAACTAAAAGTTAAAACCAAAAATAGTGCACCAAGGTGCTTCTATTTACACAACAAAAGCGTTTCGGCTGTTAGTGGCAGCCTTTTTCAATGTAGCATAGACAAGCCGAGGCCCGGGTGCCACCCCTTCTTATAGTCCTAAGCAACCGATGAATTGACCTATCACGCACAAGGGGCGAGATACGCCCCGTTAAACACCAATGACTGACGCCTAAGAAAAGGCTTGTATTCTATAAGGTATCCGATTGGTTATGGCTCTGGTATGAATATCCTATGGTCATTATAATACTAACATCATTACGCTAATAGTTTAACCCATTTATTTACGATTGCACATCCAATATAATAATCTTATAGTAAATAGCCTACATAAACATGTCAGACATTCTCCTTATGGCGTCTATTTGAATGAGCAGAGATTTGAATATGTTGTTATTTATTACACATTAATGGTGGTTCGTGCATGTACCATTAGTTAGCCAATGGATGCGCTTCTCTCATTCATTCATGTTCTCTACGCAGTTCTATTGGTCTATTGGTAATAGAGGACACAACACGATTTTAGGGTTATGATTGTGTAGAAATTTCCGTTCGTAATCATATATATAACATATCAACCTCAGCTTATATTTTACCTAAAACTTGGAGGTATATTTCCCACAAATTACAATGTAGTGCAAGTGAGAAAGGTCCCTGTATAAATAAACATGTTATGTTGTTAAATTGGCATCAGCAGTATTGAGCTAGTGTTTGGTGCTGTAGTCATGGTGATGAAAGACGCTATGGGAACACCTTGGGGCAGTACCACAAAATTAGTATGAAAATACATATAAATATGGTTTGTCCTTAAGTTGAGTATTACCCTAAAGCTAACATAACCATGGATTGGTCACATGAATGTATAAATTATACATAAATACGGTTGGCTGGGGGTACTATGGGCGGCACAAAGATTATATTTTAATCTATACTCTAAATGTAATATGAATAAAAAATGATAAAGGATTTATCTGTGAATTCGCATATAGATACAAATTCACGCATCATCCAATTAATGTTATTTCCTGGCACTAGAGTTCAGTTGTCCTAGGGATAACATTGCTGCTCTATATCGTCATATTCATTAGTAGTAAAGGATTAAAATAATTCAGATCCAATTAGATATTATATGACATACAGGAGTCCATCCATACTTTGGTTGTTATTATAGGAATACCCAATAATTGTTTGCTTCATTCATACCATGTGGGGTAACTAAATTTAACCTAAAGATCCAACCTGTTTCTTTTCTTAGTAACACATTTTCTGTATCATCTCCTCTAATGCCTGGTTTAACCCTTTCAAGGCCCCAGCATCTAAAAGAGTTGGGTTTTCCAGAATGTTTAAGCAAAAAGTGTTTGGCCACACTAGTTATCTGTTTGCCATCAAGTTGATCTTTTTCTGCATTGCGTATATTGCACAGATGTTCTGTGATTCGTGTTCGTAATTTGCGGGTAGTCATCCCAGTGTAAATTAGGTTACACGAACAGGAAAGGCAATAAATTACGTTATCACTCTGGCAATTTATGTGAGTCTTTATTTTCCATTTTTTGGAAAACCTATCAGTAATGCAGTCTTTTCTGATCATATATTGGCATATTTTGCAGTGACCACATGGGGTGGATCCTTGGTGTATTGGTTTCTTATTCCTATTTCTGTCAAAATGACTCATGGTAAGATTGTCCATAAGGTTTCTACTTCTTCTAAAAGTTAGAGATCGTCTGTCTGGTATTAGTTTTTTTAGACTCTCATCACTTTGTAGTATGTGCCAGTGTTTATGGACAATGGAACTGACTTGATTACTCTGTGTATTGTATGTCGATATGAATCTAATAACATTGGATTCTGAGTCACATTTACTGTTAGGTTTTAAGAGTTCTTGTCTATTTTTGTTTAGAGCTTTATTATATGCTCTGGCAAGTGATCTCCTAGAGTAGCCCCTTTTGAGTAATCTGTTCTTCAAATCTTGTGCTGACTCCTTGAAAGCAGAAATATCTGTGCAATTTCTCCTTAATCTTAAATATTCTCCATAAGGGAGGCTCTTTATAGTGGAAGGATGGTGGTTACTTGATGCATGTAGGATGTTATTTGTGGCAGTAACTTTTCTGTATGTTTCTGTCACTAGTCTATTATCACACTTGGAGATAGTTAAATCTAAAAATTCAACTTTTTCTGTACTCTCACTGTGTGTTAGATATAGACCAAATGGATTGTCATTGAGCATCATGAAGAATTCTCCCAGTATTTCTATTGGGCCTTCCCAAACCAAGAGAATATCATCTATATACGTGGACCAGTGGGAGATGTATTGTGTGTACTGATAGTTGTTGTCACTGAACACAATTGTCTCTTCCCACCAGCCCAGGTATGTCATACCCAGAGGTTTACGCCTTAAATTATTCCCTTCTTTTTACAATCTGAAACCAGAGTTGATGACCAAATGGGAGCAAGCACTAACTGAATGCTCACTTAAGCTTATAGGCTATTTGATAGAACACGAAACTGAAAAATTAAATTCTGTAACACAGGAAATCAATAAGCTTAGTGAGGATCTCAAACTATATGAAACAAGAGAGGATTTTCAAAAATCATATAAGAAAATAAAAAATGATGTGGAGAGATTTGCCAAATTCATCTCTGAAAGGAAAGAGAAAAAGATTGACAGGGATCTAAATGATTATTCCCAAGGGAAAGTGTATTCATGGAAAAAGGGAAGTAACCAAACATCAGATTCAGAAAATACAGATATAGAATATGAATCTCCAGACACAGAAGTATCAGATTCTGAGGGTCTCCCTAAGTCTATCCTTGTCAATAAGAATAAACAGAAACACAAACCACACATTAACATTAAGAAGCTCCCTTTAGACGTAGGACCGGGAGAGGTAGAGGTAAAACATCCGCAAACCAGGAGACAGGTCCGCTTCAACCAGAAACCACAAGCTCACAAGAACCAATCATACAAAAAGAAATAACACATAATGATGCAGCTGATAATTTGAATATTTTAAATCTATCAAATAAAGTACTCACACCTGCACATATATCTGCGCTAAAGAAAGGGTTATCCTTTGTACCTTCTAACCAAATCAATAAGTTCGAGGCCATTAAAGACACACATTTTTTTGTTAGGAAAATCTTACTCAGAAAGTATTTTGCAAATACAGAAGATCCCAGTACTTTATCCCCTGCTGATCAAACAGTTTTAAATGACCTAATGGCCTTGTTAGAGGAGGATATAAACACGACAAGTGAAGACACTGATCAATCTAATAATAAAAACTGGAGGGAAATATTAAAAACCAAATCTCAATTTGTCCCACCCAGCCATATTTCTCCTCAGGCCATTACATTCCTGAATCTAGTTTGCAATGACATTTTGACTATAAAAGACAGTGGATATTCCACAGGTAACATTAATCAAGCAGAAATAGAAGCATTACAAGAAATGACAAAATGGACAGATGTCCAAATTAAAAACAGCGATAAAGGGGGTAACATAGTAATATGGCCAACCACTATGTATGTAGAGGAAGCCATGAAACAACTATGTAATAAAACCAACTACAAAAAATTACTGGGAAACCCGACGCAAAACTTTCTTGAAATTTATTGCAAACTTATTAATACTGCTCTGGCTGATAAAATTATCGACCAAAAAGAATATAAGTACTTAACTGTCAATAACCCTAAAGTAGCCACAATGTACCTACTGCCCAAAGTCCATAAAAATATCTCCTGTCCACCAGGGAGACCCATTGTCTCAGGTATAGGGTCACTCACAGAGAAAGCAAGCAGATATGTTGATGCCAGGTTAAGACACATAGTAGTCGCATTACCATCGTATACAAGAGACACTATGCATATCTTAAACAAAATACAAACACTGGAAATAACACAGCAGTCAACACTTGTCACTTGTGATGTCGAATCCCTGTATACGAGCATAAAGACTGAATGGGGTATAAAAGCTATTGCTTATTTCTTACAAAAGGAAGAAAATATGGACACACAAACGAAAGATTTTATCATCAGACTACTCAAGTTTATATTAACACACAACTACTTTGTGTTCGATGATAATTTCTTTCTTCAGGTTTGTGGAACCGCAATGGGCACATCTTGTGCACCGACTTACGCAAATATATACCTGGGCTGGTGGGAAGAGACAATTGTGTTCAGTGACAACAACTATCAGTACACACAATACATCTCCCACTGGTCCAGGTATATAGATGATATTCTCTTGGTTTGGGAAGGCCCAATAGAAATACTGGGAGAATTCTTCATGATGCTCAATGACAATCCATTTGGTCTATATCTAACACACAGTGAGAGTACAGAAAAAGTTGAATTTTTAGATTTAACTATCTCCAAGTGTGATAATAGACTAGTGACAGAAACATACAGAAAAGTTACTGCCACAAATAACATCCTACATGCATCAAGTAACCACCATCCTTCCACTATAAAGAGCCTCCCTTATGGAGAATATTTAAGATTAAGGAGAAATTGCACAGATATTTCTGCTTTCAAGGAGTCAGCACAAGATTTGAAGAACAGATTACTCAAAAGGGGCTACTCTAGGAGATCACTTGCCAGAGCATATAATAAAGCTCTAAACAAAAATAGACAAGAACTCTTAAAACCTAACAGTAAATGTGACTCAGAATCCAATGTTATTAGATTCATATCGACATACAATATACAGAGTAATCAAGTCAGTTCCATTGTCCATAAACACTGGCACATACTACAAAGTGATGAGAGTCTAAAAAAACTAATACCAGACAGACGATCTCTAACTTTTAGAAGAGGTAGAAACCTTATGGACAATCTTACCATGAGTCATTTTGACAGAAATAGGAATAAGAAACCAATACACCAAGGATCCACCCCATGTGGTCACTGCAAAATATGCCAATATATGATCAGAAAAGACTGCATTACTGATAGGTTTTCAAAAAAATGGAAAATAAAGACTCACATAAATTGCCAGAGTGATAACGTAATTTATTGCCTTTCCTGTTCGTGTAACCTAATTTACACTGGGATGACTACCCGCAAATTACGAACACGAATCACAGAACATCTGTGCAATATACGCAATGCAGAAAAAGATCAACTTGATGGCAAACAGATAACTAGTGTGGCCAAACACTTTTTGCTTAAACATTCTGGAAAACCCAACTCTTTTAGATGCTGGGGCCTTGAAAGGGTTAAACCAGGCATTAGAGGAGGTGATACAGAAAATGTGTTACTAAGAAAAGAAACAGGTTGGATCTTTAGGTTAAATTCAGTTACCCCACATGGTATGAATGAAGCAAACAATTATTGGGTATTCCTATAATAACAACCAAAGTATGGATGGACTCCTGTATGTCATATAATATCTAATTGGATCTGAATTATTTTAATCCTTTACTACTAATGAATATGACAATATAGAGCAGCAATGTTATCCCTAGGACAACTGAACTCTAGTGCCAGGAAATAACATTAATTGGATGATGCGTGAATTTGTATCTATATGCGAATTCACAGATAAATCCATTATAATTTTTTATTCATATTACATTTAGAGTATAGATTAAAATATAATCTTTGTGCCGCCCATAGTACCCCCAGCCAACCGTATTTATGTATAATTTATACATTCATGTGACCAATCCATGGTTATGTTAGCTTTAGGGTAATACTCAACTTAAGGACAAACCATATTTATATGTATTTTCATACTAATTTTGTGGTACTGCCCCAAGGTGTTCCCATAGCGTCTTTCATCACCATGACTACAGCACCAAACACTAGCTCAATACTGCTGATGCCAATTTAACAACATAACATGTTTATTTATACAGGGACCTTTCTCACTTGCACTACATTGTAATTTGTGGGAAATATACCTCCAAGTTTTAGGTAAAATATAAGCTGAGGTTGATATGTTATATATATGATTACGAACGGAAATTTCTACACAATCATAACCCTAAAATCGTGTTGTGTCCTCTATTACCAATAGACCAATAGAACTGCGTAGAGAACATGAATGAATGAGAGAAGCACATCCATTGGCTAACTAATGGTACATGCACGAACCACCATTAATGTGTAATAAATAACAACATATTCAAATCTCTGCTCATTCAAATAGACGCCATAAGGAGAATGTCTGACATGTTTATGTAGGCTATTTACTATAAGATTATTATATTGGATGTGCAATCGTAAATAAATGGGTTAAACTATTAGCGTAATGATGTTAGTATTATAATGACCATAGGATATTCATACCAGAGCCATAACCAATCGGATACCTTATAGAATACAAGCCTTTTCTTAGGCGTCAGTCATTGGTGTTTAACGGGGCGTATCTCGCCCCTTGTGCGTGATAGGTCAATTCATCGGTTGCTTAGGACTATAAGAAGGGGTGGCACCCGGGCCTCGGCTTGTCTATGCTACATTGAAAAAGGCTGCCACTAACAGCTAAAACGCGTTTGTTGTGTAAATAGAAGCACCTTGGTGCACTATTTTTGGTTTTAACTTTTAGTTCATGGTCTCTTGTCCCTGTCACCTGAAGCCGAGGGAGCAGTTATCCGCCAGGAAACAGGGGGGCAAGGTGACCTTAGTGTATAAGTTGTATAGGTATTTTTCGATATATAAGGCCCTCCTTACTCATATAATTAATCACATTATATATGGGTTCTTTTTAAACTTCTAACTAATAAAAATTAAACTTTTTAAACTTTACTAATTAGTAAGAATGAGTGCTAACATACCCCAATCTTGAGGATTTCTTTTATCCTCTCTCTCCTTTTGATTAATTTAATTGTGGGGTTAGCACCGGAAATATTTTTCCTTTATTCCACTAGCGTACTTTATCTAGTGCCAGTTCTCTACTCCAAATATAATACGTATCTATTGGGTGTAATTGTAGCATCCTTTTTTCTAATTTGAGTACTTGAGCACAGATAACATGGCCTTATTTGATCTTAGCGCAGAAATGCAGAGATGGTCAGAGGATATAGATAAACTTACCTCTGACCTGAATAATAAAAGTACTGTTGAAAGAGAGGTATCTGGTGAATGGTCACAACCTTTGAAAGATTTAAAAAAGATAAGGAAGAAACAAATTAAAGGCCAATGGAACCTAGGCATGTATGATTTTTATCATAAAAATAATGTCATACCTAGAGGTTTACGCCTTAAATTATTCCCTTCTTTTTACAATCTGAAACCAGAGTTGATGACCAAATGGGAGCAAGCACTAACTGAATGCTCACTTAAGCTTATAGGCTATTTGATAGAACACGAAACTGAAAAATTTAATTCTGTAACACAGGAAATCAATAAGCTTAGTGAGGATCTCAAACTATATGAAACAAGAGAGGATTTTCAAAAAATGATGTGGAGAGATTTGCCAAATTCATCTCTGAAAGGAAAGAGAAAAAGATTGACAGGGATCTAAATGATTATTCCCAAGGGAAAGTGTATTCATGGAAAAAGGGAAGTAACCAAACATCAGATTCAGAAAATACAGATATAGAATATGAATCTCCAGACACAGAAGTATCAGATTCTGAGGGTCTCCCTAAGTCTATCCTTGTCAATAAGAATAAACAGAAACCCAAACCACACATTAACATTAAGAAACATAATTTATGTAAGAACTTACCTGATAAATTCATTTCTTTCATATTAGCAAGAGTCCATGAGCTAGTGACGTATGGGATATACATTCCTACCAGGAGGGGCAAAGTTTCCCAAACCTCAAAATGCCTATAAATACACCCCTCACCACACCCACAATTCAGTTTAACGAATAGCCAAGACGTGGGGTGATAAAAAGTGCGAAAGCATATAAAATAAGGAATTGGAATAATTGTGCTTTATACAAAAATCATAACCACCCCAAAAAAAGGGCGGGCCTCATGGACTCTTGCTAATATGAAAGAAATGAATTTATCAGGTAAGTTCTTACATAAATTATGTTTTCTTTCATGTAATTAGCAAGAGTCCATGAGCTAGTGACGTATGGGATAATGATTACCCAAGATGTGGATCTTTCCACGCAAGAGTCACTAGAGAGGGAGGGATAAAATAAAGACAGCCAATTCCTGCTGAAAATAATCCACACCCAAAATAAAGTTTAATGAAAAACATAAGCAGAAGATTCAAACTGAAACCGCTGCCTGAAGTACTTTTCTACCAAAAACTGCTTCAGAAGAAGAAAATACATCAAAATGGTAGAATTTAGTAAAAGTATGCAAAGAGGACCAAGTTGCTGCTTTGCAAATCTGATCAATCGAAGTTTCATTCCTAAACGCCCAGGAAGTAGAAACTGACCTAGTAGAATGAGCTGTAATCCTTTGAGGCGGAGATTTACCCGACTCAACATAGACAAGATGAATTAAAGATTTCAACCAAGATGCCAAAGAAATGGCAGAAGCTTTCTGGCCTTTTCTAGAACCAGAAAAGATAACAAATAAACTAGAAGTCTTTCGGAAAGACTTAGTAGCTTCAACATAATATTTCAAAGCTCTAACAACATCCAAAGAATGCAATGATTTCTCCTTAGAATTCTTAGGATTAGGACATAATGAAGGAACCACAATTTCCCTACTAATGTTGTTAGAATTCACAACTTTAGGTAAAAATTCAAAAGAAGTTCGCAACACTGCCTTATCCTGATGAAAAATCAGAAAAGGAGACTCACAAGAAAGAGCAGATAATTCAGAAACTCTTCTGGCAGAAGAGATTGCCAAAAGGAACAAAACTTTCCAAGAAAGTAATTTAATGTCCAATGAATGCATAGGTTCAAACAGAGGAGCTTGAAGACCCCCCAGAACCAAATTCAAACTCCAAGGAGGAGAAATTGACTTAATGACAGGTTTTATACGAACCAAAGCTTGTACAAAACAATGAATATCAGGAAGATTAGCAATCTTTCTGTGAAAAAGAACAGAAAGAGCAGAGATTTGTCCTTTCAAAGAACTTGCGGATAAACCTTTATCTAAACCATCCTGAAGAAACTGTAAAATTCTCGGAATTCTAAAAGAATGCCAAGAAAAATGATGAGAAAGACACCAAGAAATATAAGTCTTCCAGACTCTATAATATATCTCTCTGGATACAGATTTACAAGCCTGTAACATAGTATTAATCACAGAGTCAGAGAAACCTCTTTGACCAAGAATCAAGCGTTCAATCTCCATACCTTTAAATTTAAGGATTTGAGATCCTGATGGAAAAAAGGACCTTGCGACAGAAGGTCTGGTCGTAGCGGAAGAGTCCACGGATGGCAAGAGGCCATCCGGACAAGATCCGCATACCAAAACCTGTGAGGCCATGCCGGAGCTACCAGCAGAACAAACGAGCATTCCTTCAGAATCTTGGAGATTACTCTTGGAAGAAGAACTAGAGGCGGAAAGATATAAGCAGGATGATACTTCCAAGGAAGTGATAATACATCCACTGCTTCCGCCTGAGGATCCCGGGATCTGGACAGATACCTGGGAAGTTTCTTGTTTAGATGAGACGCCATCAGATCTATTTCTGGAAGCTCCCACATTTGAACAATCTGAAGAAATACCTCTGGGTGAAGAGACCATTCGCCCGGATGCAACGTTTGGCGACTGAGATAATCCGCTTCCCAATTGTCTATACCTGGGATATGAACCGCAGAGATTAGACAGGAGCTGGATTCCGCCCAAACCAGAATTCGAGATACTTCTTTCATAGCCAGAGGACTGTGAGTCCCTCCTTGGTGATTGATGTATGCCACAGTAGTGACATTGTCTGTCTGAAAACAAATGAACGATTCTCTCTTCAGAAGAGGCCAAGACTGAAGAGCTCTGAAAATTGCACGGAGTTCCTTCCAAGTTTTAAGCCATAAAGCTCTTCTAGCTAAAATAGCTAGAGACATAAACCTGACATCAACTCTGATAATATCAAAAATGGCATCACAGATAAAATTATTAGCATGCTGAAGAAGAATAATAATATTATGAGAATCATGATCTGTTACTTGTTGTGCTAAAGTCTCCAACCAAAAAGTTGAAGCTGCAGCAACATCAGCCAAAGATATAGCAGGTCTAAGAAGATTACCTGAACACAGATAAGCTTTTCTTAGAAAGGATTCAATTTTCCTATCTAAAGGATCTTTAAACGAAGTACCATCTGACGTAGGAATAGTAGTACGTTTAGCAAGGGTAGAAATAGCCCCATCGACTTTAGGGATTTTGTCCCAAAATTCTAATCTGTCAGATGGCACAGGATATAATTGCTTAAAACGTTTAGGAGGAGTAAATGAATTACCCAATTATCCCATTCTCTGGAAATTACTTCAGAAATAGCAGTAGGAACAGGAAAAACTTCTGGAATAACCACAGGAGATTTAAATACCTTATCTAAACGTTTAGAATTAGTATCAAGAGGACCAGAATCCTCTATTTCTAAAGCAATTAGTACTTCTTTAAGTAAAGAACGAATAAATTCCATTTTAAATAAATATGAAGATTTATCAGCATCAATCTCTGAGACAGAATCCTCTGAACCAGAAGAGTCATCAGAATCAGAATGATGATGTTCATTTAAAAATTCATCTGTAGAGAGAGAAGTTTTAAAAGATTTTTTATGTTTACTAGAAGGAGAAATAACAGACATAGCCTTCTTGATGGATTCAGAAACAAAATCTCTTATGTTATCAGGAACATTCTGCACCTTAGATGTTGAGGGAACTGCAACAGGCAATGGTACATTACTAAAGGAAATATTATCTGCTTTAACAAGTTTGTCATGACAATTAATACAAACAACAGCCGGAGGAATAGCTACCAAAAGTTTACAGCAGATACACTTAGCTTTGGTAGTTCCAGCACTAGACAGCGATTTTCCTGAAGTATCTTCTGACTCAGATGCAACGTGAGACATCTTGCAATATGTAAGAGAAAAAACAACATATAAAGCAAAATTGATCAAATTCCTTAAATGACAGTTTCAGGAATGGGAAAAAATGCCAATAAACAAGCTTCTAGTAACCAGAAGCAAAGAAAAAATGAGACTGAAATAATGTGGAGACAAAAGCGACGCCCATATTTTTTGGCGCCAAATAATACGCCCAAATTGTTTGGCGCCTAAATGCTTTTTGGCGCCAAAAATGACGCCACATCTGGAACGCCGACATTTTTGGCGCAAAAGGACGTCAAAAAATGACGCAACTTCCGGCGACACGTATGACGCCGGAAACGGAAAAGATTTTTTGCGCCAAAAAAGTCTGCGCCAAGAATGACGCAATAAAATTAAGCATTTTCAGCCCCCGCGAGCCTAACAGCCCACAGGGAAAAAAGTCAAATTTTTAAGGTAAGAAAAAATGATTGATTCAAATGCATTATCCCAAATATGAAACTGACTGTCTGAAAATAAGGAAGTGCCCAACCATAGCTTAGAGTGTCACAGAAAATAAGATTTACTTACCCCAGGACACTCATCTACATGTTTGTAGAAAGCCAAACCAGTACTGAAACGAAAATCAGCAGAGGTAATGGTATATAAATAAGAATATATCGTCGATCTGAAAAGGGAGGTAAGAGATGAATCTCTACGACCGATAACAGAGAACCTATGAAATAGACCCCGTAGAAGGAGATCACTGCATTCAAATAGGCAATACTCTCCTCACATCCCTCTGACATTCACTGCACGCTGAGAGGAAAACCGGGCTCCAACTTGCTGCGGAGCGCATATCAACGTAGAATCTAGCACAAACTTACTTCACCACCTCCATAGGAGGTAAAGTTTGTAAAACTGAATTGTGGGTGTGGTGAGGGGTGTATTTATAGGCATTTTGAGGTTTGGGAAACTTTGCCCCTCCTGGTAGGAATGTATATCCCATACGTCACTAGCTCATGGACTCTTGCTAATTACATGAAAGAAAGCTCCCTTTAGACGTAGGACCAGGAGAGGTAGAGGTAAAACATCCGCAAACCAGGAGACAGGTCCGCTTCAACCAGAAACCACAAGCTCACAAGAACCAATCATACAAAAAGAAATAACACATAATGATGCAGCTGATAATTTGAATATTTTAAATCTATCAAATAAAGTACTCACACCTGCACATATATCTGCGCTAAAGAAAGGGTTATCCTTTGTACCTTCTAACCAAATCAAGAAGTTCGAGGCCATTAAAGACACACATTTTTGTTAGGAAAATCTTACTCAGAAAGTATTTTGCAAATACAGAAGATCCCAGTACTTTATCCCCTGCTGATCAAACAGTTTTAAATGACCTAATGGCCTTGTTAGAGGAGGATATAAACACGACAAGTGAAGACACTGATCAATCTAATAATAAAAACTGGAGGGAAATATTAAAAAACAAATCTCAATTTGTCCCACCCAGCCATATTTCTCCTCAGGCCATTACATTCCTGAATCTAGTTTGCAATGACATTTTGACTATAAAAGACAGTGGATATTCCACAGGTAACATTAATCAAGCAGAAATAGAAGCATTACAAGAAATGACAAAATGGACAGATGTCCAAATTAAAAACAGCGATAAAGGGGGTAACATAGTAATATGGCCAACCACTATGTATGTAGAGGAAGCCATGAAACAACTATGTAATAAAACCAACTACAAAAAATTACTGGGAAACCCGACGCAAAACTTTCTTGAAATTTATTGCAAACTTATTAATACTGCTCTGGCTGATAAAATTATCGACCAAAAAGAATATAAGTACTTAACTGTCAATAACCCTAAAGTAGCCACAATGTACCTACTGCCCAAAGTCCATAAAAATATCTCCTGTCCACCAGGGAGACCCATTGTCTCAGGTATAGGGTCACTCACAGAGAAAGCAAGCAGATATGTTGATGCCAGGTTAAGACACATAGTAGTCGCATTACCATCGTATACAAGAGACACTATGCATATCTTAAACAAAATACAAACACTGGAAATAACACAGCAGTCAACACTTGTCACTTGTGATGTCGAATCCCTGTATACGAGCATAAAGACTGAATGGGGTATAAAAGCTATTGCTTATTTCTTACAAAAGGAAGAAAATATGGACACACAAACGAAAGATTTTATCATCAGACTACTCAAGTTTATATTAACACACAACTACTTTGTGTTCGATGATAATTTCTTTCTTCAGGTTTGTGGAACCGCAATGGGCACATCTTGTGCACCGACTTACGCAAATATATACCTGGGCTGGTGGGAAGAGACAATTGTGTTCAGTGACAACAACTATCAGTACACACAATACATCTCCCACTGGTCCAGGTATATAGATGATATTCTCTTGGTTTGGGAAGGCCCAATAGAAATACTGGGAGAATTCTTCATGATGCTCAATGACAATCCATTTGGTCTATATCTAACACACAGTGAGAGTACAGAAAAAGTTGAATTTTTAGATTTAACTATCTCCAAGTGTGATAATAGACTAGTGACAGAAACATACAGAAAAGTTACTGCCACAAATAACATCCTACATGCATCAAGTAACCACCATCCTGCCACTATAAAGAGCCTCCCTTATGGAGAATATTTAAGATTAAGGAGAAATTGCACAGATATTTCTGCTTTCAAGGAGTCAGCACAAGATTTGAAGAACAGATTACTCAAAAGGGGCTACTCTAGGAGATCACTTGCCAGAGCATATAATAAAGCTCTAAACAAAAATAGACAAGAACTCTTAAAACCTAACAGTAAATGTGACTCAGAATCCAATGTTATTAGATTCATATCGACATACAATACACAGAGTAATCAAGTCAGTTCCATTGTCCATAAACACTGGCACATACTACAAAGTGATGAGAGTCTAAAAAAACTAATACCAGACAGACCATCTCTAACTTTTAGAAGAGGTAGAAACCTTATGGACAATCTTACCATGAGTCATTATGACAGAAATAGGAATAAGAAACCAATACACCAAGGATCCACCCCATGTGGTCACTGCAAAATATGCCAATATATGATCAGAAAAGACTGCATTACTGATAGGTTATCCAAAAAATGGAAAATAAAGACTCACATAAATTGCCAGAGTGATAACGTAATTTATTGCCTTTCCTGTTCGTGTAACCTAATTTACACTGGGATGACTACCCGCAAATTACGAACACGAATCACAGAACATCTGTGCAATATACGCAATGCAGAAAAAGATCAACTTGATGGCAAACAGATAACTAGTGTGGCCAAACACTTTTTGCTTAAACATTCTGGAAAACCCAACTCTTTTAGATGCTGGGGCCTTGAAAGGGTTAAACCAGGCATTAGAGGAGGTGATACAGAAAATGTGTTACTAAGAAAAGAAACAGGTTGGATCTTTAGGTTAAATTCAGTTACCCCACATGGTATGAATGAAGCAAACAATTATTGGGTATTCCTATAATAACAACCAAAGTATGGATGGACTCCTGTATGTCATATAATATCTAATTGGATCTGAATTATTTTAATCCTTTACTACTAATGAATATGACGATATAGAGCAGCAATGTTATCCCTAGGACAACTGAACTCTAGTGCCAGGAAATAACATTAATTGGATGATGCGTGAATTTGTATCTATATGCGAATTCACAGATAAATCCTTTATCATTTTTTATTCATATTACATTTAGAGTATAGATTAAAATATAATCTTTGTGCCGCCCATAGTACCCCCAGCCAACCGTATTTATGTATAATTTATACATTCATGTGACCAATCCATGGTTATGTTAGCTTTAGGGTAATACTCAACTTAAGGACAAACCATATTTATATGTATTTTCATACTAATTTTGTGGTACTGCCCCAAGGTGTTCCCATAGCGTCTTTCATCACCATGACTACAGCACCAAACACTAGCTCAATACTGCTGATGCCAATTTAACAACATAACATGTTAATTTATACAGGGACCTTTCTCACTTGCACTACATTGTAATTTGTGGGAAATATACCTCCAAGTTTTAGGTAAAATATAAGCTGAGGTTGATATGTTATATATATGATTACGAACAGAAATTTCTACACAATCATAACCCTAAAATCGTGTTGTGTCCTCTATTACCAATAGACCAATAGAACTGCGTAGAGAACATGAATGAATGAGAGAAGCACATACATTGGCTAACTAATGGTACATGCACGAACCACAATTAATGTGTAATAAATAACAACATATTCAAATCTCTGCTCATTCAAATAGACGCCATAAAAAGAATGTCTGACATGTTTATGTAGGCTATTTACTATAAGATTATTATATTGGATGTGCAATCGTAAATAAATGGGTTAAACTATTAGCGTAATGATGTTAGTATTATAATGACCATAGGATATTCATACCAGAGCCATAACCAATCGGATACCTTATAGAATACAAGCCTTTTCTTAGGCGTCAGTCATTGGTGTTTAACGGGGCGTATCTCGCCCCTTGTGCGTGATAGGTCAATTCATCGGTTGCTTAGGACTATAAGAAGGGGTGGCACCCGGGCCTCGGCTTGTCTATGCTACATTGAAAAAGGCTGCCACTAACAGCCGAAACGCGTTTGTTGTGTAAATAGAAGCACCTTGGTGCACTATTTTTGGTTTTAACTTTTAGTTCATGGTCTCTTGTCCCTGTCACCTGAAGCCGAGGGAGCAGTTATCGGCCAGGAAACAGGGGGGCAAGGTGACCTTATTGTATAAGTTGTAAAGGTATTTTTCGATATATAAGGCCCTCCTTACTCATATAATTAATCACATTATATATGGGTTCTTTTTAAACTTCTAACTAATAAAAATTAAACTTTTTAAACTTTACTAATTAGTAGGAATGAGTGCTAACATACCCCAATCTTGAGGATTTCTTTTATCCTCTCTCTCCTTTTGATTAATTTAATTGTGGGGTTAGCACCGGAAATATTTTTCCTTTATTCCACTAGCGTACTTTATCTAGTGCCAGTTCTCTACTCCAAATATAATACATAATTAAAAGGACCAGCGAGTGCAAGCCATTTGTTTATTGATATTCACTTTCTGCATGCACCCTGGCAAGCTGACCTAAGAAGTGCGAGTGCTCTCCAGTTGTCTATATTATATATATATATATATACACACACATACACGGGTCTGAGTGAACCCCGAAACGTCACAAATTTTGTTGACCTCTGAAGAAAAGACCAGAGTGCACTTATTTGTTGCTATACATATACATACACACACACATATACATATATATATTGCCCACATTAAATAATAAAATACAGTACTGCAGAAAGCCAAACCAGTGCTGAAACATATCAGCAGAGGATATGGAATAGGAGTATATTGATGTCCCAACAGAACTTATGGCTAATTCTTATAAAAGGTGAACAAATGTGTCACTACCCATGCTCACAATACAACCCTCCATGAAACACTGCACTCTGAGGGGAAATGGGCCTCAACTCATTTTGAGAATCCCTCTCACTAAATAATAACATGCAATCTTCATTCTTCACCTTCCTCCAGCGGAGGCAAAGACAAGACTAGTTTACCAGTAAGGTGGGAGGGGTTTTTATAGAGCTCTTGGGGTTTGGAAATCTTTGCTTCCTCCTAGTGGCAGGGAAGAATAATTCCCAGGAGTAATGGATTGTGGACTCTCCCCACTAGTGACCTATTTATCTGTATTCAGTAACTATAAGTTTTACAATGTTGCCCACTCTTTTACAAGTAACTCTAAAAGGATAGGAAAGTCAAAATTAAACTTGCATGATTTGGATAGAGCAATTCATTTTAAGACACTTTTAAATTCACTTCTATTTCCATATGTGCTGCGTTCTTATGGTATCCTTTTTTGAAAAAGAATACGCACACATCCTACACTAGTGGTAGCTAGCTGCAGATTGGTGCCTGCACCCATTTGTCTCTTGTAACATAGTAGATGAGGTTGAAAAAAGACCAAAGTCCATCGGGTTCAACCTATACAAATCTAAAATACTTACAAAAAGCTCCAGTTAAAGGGACATGAAACCCAAATTTTTTCTTTCATGATTTAGAAAGAGCATACAATTATAAACAACTTTCTCATTTACTTCTATTATCTAATTTGCTTCATTCTCTTGATATTCTTTGCTGAAAAGCATATCTAGATATGCTTAGTAGCTGCTGATTGGTAGCTGCATATAGATGCCTCCTGTGATTGGTTCACCGTGTGCATTGCTATTTCTTCATTAAAGGATATCTTAAGAATGAAGCAAATTAGGTTACAGAAGTAAATTGGAATGTTGTTTAAAATTGTATTCTCTACCTTAATCATGAAAGAAAATGTTTGGGTATAGTGTCCCTTTAAGCTTAAATAATCCCACTAAAAGGTGACGCATTTAATACTAGCAATCATATCTATGAATTTTGCTTCTAGACAGAAATGTATCAAAACAATTTTTAAATTGTGGCTAACTAGATGTGCTCAGATAGCTGCCTGTAGTGCAATGCTGTTTATTCAACAAAGGATAACAAGAGAATGAAGCAAATTTGATAATAGAAGTTATTTAAAAATGTATGTTTTATCCAAATCATTAAAGAAAATGTGGGGGTTTCCTGTCCCTTTAAGTCTATTTGTGCCACCGCTGAAAACAAACATTTTTATTTAGTTTTGGAGATATTATGGGAAGTAGCAGTTGCCAATATTTGGTTATTGTAGCCGTAACGGAAATCTAGACATAAGAGTACAAGTGCATCCATGACAGAGGTCAAAATCCAGTGCTGCTTAAATGCCCCCTTACTCTGGAGTTATGCATAATCAGTAGCCCACTGGGAACAAATGCAGGGGACACTGATGTATGTTGGAAGGAATGCATGACTAATATTAATTGTATTAACTTAACAGGAAAAAGTATCTAATACACAAATGGGGTTTCATGATCATTTTACAAAACATCATACACTTTGGGGAAATAAAGAAATAGTTATAATTTATGTAGTGATTGGCATGACATTATTCTGTACCATTTACACCTGAGTTTGATTCCCATTTTACCACACTAGAATTTTACAAATAGCTATTTATATAGGACTGCATTATTAAGCATTCCTGACAGTGAAAGCTACCACTGGTTTTAGTTCTCATTTAATTATGATGAAGCAAGCACTGCCAGATCAGGGTGATGGCTGTTTCCTCTCAGCATAGCTATTTTAGAATTTCTAAATGTAGAAGCTTTAATGTGGAGGGTGGAAGGGATCTTGCAAGGGAAGAGAGGTTGAAATAACTTAAATAATGTCAGCTTGTTTTTGTTCTTCAGCTTAATTGTGCTTAAAGGGATGGTGCACTCTAAAATGATTTCCCCTAATGTGTTTCAAATCACTTGTTATACCAGCTGCAGAATATAAATAACTGGAAAATGCTTCCTTAGGTTTATTTTTATATATGATATAACTGATTTTGCTCTTTGAAATGACAACCCATTAAAAAGGGAGATCAGACCACCTTATCTTAGCTCTGTATACAATACTTAGAAAGAACAATTAAAAATTAACTTTTAGTACTTATCTCTCCGACTCCCCACATGGAGTGTAATTTCTTAAATAATGAAATTGTCACAATAGGTGGCAGATTCAAAACGCAAAAACAGATATTTCAAATGAAAAAATAAAAGTAAAAGGAGCTACCTGTAAATATTGTAATAAAGTCAAGCAGGTAAAATGGATCATCGGGAACGTGATTGGAAGAAAAATTTACAGTGCACTGTCCCTTCAATATTATTAATAAAAAACTTCTTAAAAGTTTAATACACACTTTCTCTTGCTTAGGGTAGTTTGGATGAGCAAAGTTCAGTTCATTTTCATATGATTTTCCCAAAAATACAAAGTTTTAGAAAGAAGCAGCAAACTGTTTGCACATCTCAAAATATAAATAAAAAAACCCATGCAAATTAAGTTTTTTCAAAAATTATATGATAATTATATCTTTATTTCTCTATAATGAGATGGTGTAAACTCATGTATCTCATGAATAGTTAGTTATCTATTTTCCCTTTCCCTACTTTTGTGCGGTGGACACCCTTAAAACCCTCTGTGCACGGCTTGGTTCCAGAAGCTGTGGTCCAAACTATCATGATAATGTTTTCTACTGGATATTTAAGTGAGAGTCCATCCAATTAAAGTACAAGGGGAAAAGGTTATGCGACAAGATGGTGATTGGCACAAGATAAAGGGTTTTGTAAGGGGTGCCCATAAAAGCTTGGTGATTGGTTGCCGTCAAACCCATGCCATGCTAACATTGCAGAGATTTTAGAAAAAAAAAAAAAAAAAGGTCATGTGACACACCAAAAGCCACTTTGGCAGCTAATGATTGTCTATAGTTTATAATTGGGGTTAAATTAAATTTTTTTGTGTAATGTACATAAAATTGTCCAATAAATTTGCTTTTGATGCACACTGAATTTTACACCAAGCTACTAACTGTTGGTTATTGGCTTTTATCTCCAAGCCTATGACATCTACGTTTCAATGTAAGTGCAGAACTAAATGTCTTTTCCGTTTAGAACTCTAAAAAATAAAAATGTGATAAGTGCATATTAAACTAGATGTACAAACAAGTGCCAGGTTTTGTAAGGATGCAAAAATAGAATGATGGTATGAAGATTAAATTGATGAAGGCAGAAACTGCTCCATATGTCACAAGTAAGCATGGAGACAATTTCTCATTCCAGGTCTAAAGAAGGAAGCTTTTCAGAAAGACACAAGGCATTCAGACACCCACTATTTAAACATAACCAGAGAGGTAGTTCTTAAATATTAATATTTTTTCTGAAGCACTTTTTTTCGTTGAAGAAATTATTTTCTCCACATAGGAAGGATTGATTACTTCACTTTCCACGAGCAGTCACTGATTATTTCACATCAAATCAGATGTTAAGTAGCCAGCTGTTTTATCGTTTGTCTACATTGCAAATTATTCTCAATCAAAATATTTCTATAAATGTACTCTGCATTTTATGAGACCTTGTACAATTCAGGATGAACGTTTTATCTGCTTGCATTTCTGAGCAATATGTCCTCTTCAGCAAAAAAAACAAACACTCAAGCTTACAACAGTCTCTGAAACCATCTACCAGAAACAGCACAGTGAACATCATATTGTTCGGATTTCAAAAGAGAGAAACAGATTCACTTCATCTAGCTGTGGATCTTTACAATCAGTATAAAGCCTTTTTTGAGGTTGAGCAAAGATGTTTGGATGAGACAATATCCTCTCATATCTTCTGAAATATGCATTTTCCCCATCATGGCCTTTCCCAGCAAATTCTCTGCTGTTTGGACGATTTTCGAATTGGGTTTAAGCATATTTAGTCTGTTGCAACAGTTTTGAACTGAAATGTTTGCTGCAGCCACCTGCTACTCATGAACATCCCAGATTTCTGAAAGCAATGGAGGCAGCTTCTTGTCCTGAAGGCGGAGAGCAAAGACCTGCTCTGAGTGTACGCTGCTTAGAGTTCGCAAACTGACCAGTTTCATCAACATTCGGGGAAACATCAGATGATCCTATGAAAACAAATACAAAATAGTACTGTACAAGTTATCACACCAGGAAATAACTGTGCAGCATCTATGAAAAAGCAGATTGGCATAAAATAATGCAAGGTAATCATATATAATGTTAATATGTAAAATGTGACTCTTGGTGGTCTCCCTAAGTGTTATGGGGAAATACGGCTGCAGCTCACTGATGAGGCCTAAAAAAAGGCTGAAATGATCATCTGGGGTTGCATTGTTCCTCGTACAGAAAATTGTCTAGTATTTTGGGGCTGTATTAGCAGGATCAGACTAATATGCTTCAGGAAAGTTCTTCTCTGTTAAAGCACATTTTGGCAAAAAACAAAATGTATGCTTACCTGATAAATTTCTCTCTTTCCGGATATGGAGAGTCTACGACATCATCAATTACTAGTGAGAATATCACTCCTGGCCAGCAGGGGGAAGCAAAGAGCACCACAGCAAAGCTGTTAAAGGGACAGTCTACACAAGAATATTTATCGTTTTAAAAGATAGATAATCCCTTTATTACTTATTCCCTAGTTTTGCATAAGTTATATTGATACACTTTTTACCTCTGTGATTACCCTGTATCTAAGCTTCTGCAGACTGCCTCCTTATTTCATTTCTTTAGACAGACTTGCATTTTAGCCAATCAGAGCTGGCTCATAGGAACTCCACGTGCGTGAGCACAGTGTCATCTATATGAAACACATGAACACCCTCTAGGGGTGAAAAACTGTCAAAATGCCCTAAGATAAGAGGCGGCCTTCAAGGGCTTAGAAATTAGCATATGAACCTCCTAGATTTAGTTTTCAACTAAGAATACCAAGAGAACAAAGCAAAATTGGTGATAGAAGTAAATTGGATTTTTTTTTTTAAATTACATGCCCTATCTGAATAAAGAAAGTTTGTTTTGGACTATAAGTGTCACTCCCCTACCAACAATCCCCAGTCATTTGACTGAAGTGAAATGGAAAAAGGAATAACACACAGGTGTAGAGGTGCCTGAGGTTTAGACAAAAAATAACTCTCCATACCGGAAATAAATAAATTTATCAGGTAAGCATAAATTTTGTAGACTCTCCTAAGATATGGAGAGTCTACAACGTCATCAATTACTAGTGGGAACCAATACCTAAGCTAGAGGACACAGATGACTAGGGAGAGAAAACAAGACAGGCAGACCTAAACAGAAGGCACCACCGCTTGAAGAACCTCCAAAAACAAGCCTCAGCCAAGACAAAAGAATCAATCACATTTGAAAAAATTTGAAAAATTACACAGAGGGGACCAAGTTGCAGCGTTGCAAATTTGTTCCACAGAAGCTTCATCTTTGAAAGCCGGAGAAGAGGATACAACCCTTGTATAATGAGCTGTAACTCTCTTCAGGAGACTGCTGACTAGCAGTCTCATAAGCTAAACGAATTATAAGAAGAAGGATTAGGACATAGAGAAGGAACAACAAGTTCCTGAATAATAATTAATTCCAAAACCACTTTAGGTAGAAAATCCAACTTAGAACCGCCTTATTAGCATGAAAGATAAGGGAAGGCAAATCACACTGGAAAGCCGAGAGTTCTGAGACTCTCAGAGCAGAAGAGAAAGCAAAAAGAAACAAAAATTTTCCAAGATAACAGAATCTATGGAATGCAAAGGCTCAAATGGAGCCTGCTACAAAGCCTTCAAGTCTGTTGCTCCTCCTTGGAGCCTTAAACGTGTTTTTAAACACAGGCCTGAGACTGACCAGGGCCTGTCAAAAAGATGGAACATCTGACACACCCGCCAGACACAGGAAAAAGCAGAAATCTGACCCTTCCAAATAACTGACTGATCTTCCTGAAGAAAAGACCAAATTCTAGGAATCCTAACCCTACTACTCCAAGAGTAGCCCAATGATTCACACCAAGAAAGGTATATACACCATACCCTTAGAAAAACTATCAATAAACAGTCTTGGAAGCCTGGATCATGGTCTCCATGACCGACACAGAAAATCTACGTTAAGATAGAACTAAGCGTTCAATCTCCAAGCAGTTGGCTTCAGAGAAACGATATTGAGATGGATGAATGGACCCTAAGATAGAAAGTGCTTTCTCAAAGGTAACCTCCAAGGTGGCAGAGATGACACCTTTACAAGGTCAGTATACCAGATCGGTCAAGGCCATGCAGGAGCTATTAAAAATACTGATGCCGATACCTATTTGATATGAGCAAAGACTTGTGGAAGGAGCGCAAACAGAGGAAACCGGTAAGCTAGACCGAAATCCCAAAGAACCACCAGATTATCCATCAGGGCGGCCTGCGAATCTCTCGACCTTGAACCATACCTGGAAAGGTTAGCAATCTGCCGAGACGTTATCAGAACCAATGCCGGTACACCCCATTTAAGGGTTAACATAAAGAACACCGACGGATGGAGAGCCCACTCCCCTGGATGAAAAGACAGTCTGCTCAGGAAATCTGCTTCCCAGCTGTCCAGACCTGGAATGTGGATGTCAGAAAGACAAACAAATGTGAGCTTCCACCCACTGAATAATCCAAACCACCTCCTTCATGACTAAGGAACTCTGAATTCCTTCGATGTAAACCACAGAGGTGATGAAGCCTGACTGGAACCCGTTAAATCAGGCAATGGACAACTAAGATCAAGCCATCAGAGCATTGAAAATTGTTTTCAACTCAAGATGTTTATGGAGAGAGCAGAATCCTCTCTACTCCATAGACCCTGGGCCTTTAAAAGGGATAGTATAGTCAAAAATAAACTTTCATGATTCAGATAGAGCATGCAATTTTTAGCAAATTTCTAATTTACTCCTATTATCAATTTTTCTTTGTTCTCTTGTTATCTTTATTTTAAAAAGCTGGAAAGTATGCTTAGGAGACGGCCCATTTTGGTTCAGCACCTGGGTAGCGCTTGCTGATTGGATGGCTACATTTATACACCAATCAGCAAGCGCTACCCAGGTGCTGAACCAAAAATGGGCCGGCTTCTAAGCTTACATTACAGTTTTTTTAAAATAAAGATACCAAGAGTACAAATTAAAATTGATAATAGGAGTAAATTAGAAAGTTGCTTAAAATTGCCTGCTCTATCTGAATCATGAAAGTTTAATTTTGACTATACTATCCCTTTAACGAATCCCAGATTGCTCCCCAGCCTTAGCAGGCTGGAGTCCAAGGCCCAATCACCCAGGAAGGTCTCTGAAAGCATGTGCCCTGAGCCAGATGTTCCTGAGAAGGCCACCACAGGAGAGAGTCTCTTGTTGACTGTCTAGATCTATCCTCTGAGATAAATCCGAAAGGACTCCGTACCATTATCTGAGCATGCATAACTGCAGAGCTCACAATTGAGATTGAGTAAAGGGAAGATGTCCATGAGAGTGACCATCAGACCAAATAACCATACAGTGAGCCACTGATGGTCGAAAAGAGGCAAGAGTAAAAAATCTGAAATTTCTGACCTCTGTCAGAAAATTCTTTATAGATAGGGAAACTATTATGGTCCTTAAGAAAACTACCCTTGTAGCTATAACAAGGGAACTCTTCCCAGAATCCTTGCAAAGAGAGCCCCCAGAACCACAAACTGAAAGTGATTGTCTATAAGGGCAAATCTAAGTAACTTAAAATGATCCCTGAAAGGGAACATGAAGATACGTATCCTTCAGGTCTATGGTCGTCATGAACTGACCCTCTTGGACCAAAGGAAGAGCAAAACAAAAGATTTCCATTTAGAAGAATGGCACTCTAGGCAATTCGTTGAGACTCTTAAGGTCTAGAAAGGGTCAATAAATCCCCTCTTTATTGGGAACCAAGAACAAAATTGAATAGAACCCTAGGCCCCTGTTCTTTTACTGGAACTATCACTCACAGGAAGGAAGGTCCTGAACATAGTTCAAGAATACCTCTTTTATATCTAGACTGCAGGTAAACAAGGGAGGTGAAATCTGCCCCTGGGAGTGAAATTTTTAAAATTAAATTCTGTAACCCTGAAATACTATGTCCACAGCCCAACTGGGACATCTCATATCCAAAACTGAATGGGTTTCCAAGAAAAATTTCCTTTGAAGATACGAATGGAACTAAAATAACTGACGTCTTTAAAGTCTGTGCTTCTTGATTAATGGTAGAAAAGGCCCTTTTCCAACCGTAATATCAGAAATCATTTCAGCCAGACCAGGTCCAAACAAGGTCTTACCCTTGAAAGGGAGCATCAAAAACTTGGAATTAGAAGTAACATCAGCTGAAGAGTTTAGCCACCACACTCTGTGGCTAAGACACAGAAGCCAGAAATCTAGACTCCCAGCTAAAATTTGCACGGGAGCATCAGAAATAAATGAATTGGCTAGTTTGAGAGCCTCAATCCTGTCTTGGATCTTCTCCAAAGAAGTCTCCCAAATTGAATCAGACAAGGCATCTGAAAATCTTGATGAACCTACATCTTTAACAAATAAGCCACCAGCTTTTTGTCCAGGGATCCATAAAAGAACAGCTCTTCCTCTATAGGGATCATAGTTCTCTCAGCCAGAGTAGAAAAGGCCCCTTCTACTTTAGGCACCATGCGCCACAAATCTTTAATGGAGTCAGCGACAGGAAACATTTTTAAAGATGGGAAGAAAATTACCCCTGGCTTCTCCCATTCCTGTGAACAAATCTCTGTTGCACAGTCTGGAACAGAAAACACCTCCATAGAGGAAGGAAAATCATAGAATTTATTAAATTTACTAGATTTCCTTGGGTTGACAGCGACATGAGTATCAGAGTCTTCCAAAGCAGCCAATACCTCCTTTAACAGTACACAAAGATGTTCAGGCTTAAATCAGAAGTGTACTTCTTCAGTATCAGATAAAGGAATTATACTGTCCGAATCTGAGATTTCATCCTCAGGGGCTACCAACGTATCCTCCTCATCAGACATATGAGGGAGGGCAATCTTTGTAGCAGGAGATGGAACAGAAACCTTACTATCTGAATCTCTAATTTTCCTCTTGCGTGTTCCCTTGAACATAGGAAAAGCAGATAATGCTGCAGGTACCGCAGAATATATCTGTGCAGCCATTTCTGCAGGCAAATATACTCCTCTAGGAGACTGAGAGGAAATGCAGGACACTATTAGTGTATCCATAAAGGCTTGGGACGTTTGAGGAGAAAGCTGTGGCAATGCCTAAACAGCATCATCCTGATAGACATGAGGCTCAGAAAATAACATTATAAAGTCCCTTTTAAGCAGGAGAAACAAAATTGCATAGTAACAATTTATGAATCAAGGCATAACAGATATATTTCCATAGAAGCAGTATTCTAGCTCCAAAATGAAACTGACAGAAAAAATAAAAACTTTAAAAATTGTGCTGTCACTTTAAAAGATATACAAAATTGCCTTAAACATGAGAAGCAATTATCATAGGAACAGACCCCTATTCCAAAAGCAATAAAAATACCCAAATTCACTTAACTTATTTTATTAAGGACAACTTGGGACATTTGATAAATAAGCACTTTCACTTTAAGGAAAATATAAGATTGTTTTACTATTATGCACTTTCACTTAATAAACTTCAAGCCGGTAAATTTCTTGTTTGTAGTCAGACTTATTAAGAACAACGGTAGCCCCGCCCTTATCTGCCGGCTTTAAAGTAATCTCGTTATCTCTTTAAAGCCGGCAGATAAGGGCGGGGCTACCGTTGAAATTTACCGGCAGCTTAGTGCACAGTCCGTATATAGTCCAATCTCATACAATCCAGTATTCAAATTGAAACAAGAGATACAGGTGACTGTTGACACTGCACTGAAGTTGAATATCATTGACAAGAAAACTAGCCAATTTTTGCAGGTAAAAGATCCGGTTACTCCGGTTCTTTATGTCCTACCTAAGATCCACAAGTCCATGACTGCTCCACCAGGTCGCCCTATTGTGGCAGGCACCAATTCTATTTTTTCCAACATAGCCATCTATTTGGATAAAATTTTGAGACCTATGGTGGAGCAGTCATGTACTTTTATTAAGGACACTAACGATTTTCTTGCTAAAATTCATAATTTAGAATTATCCACTGACAAATTAATATTCTTCAGTCTCGATGTCACTAGCCTTTATACATCTATTTCACATGCTGGTGGCATCGAGTCTGTAAGTAGTGCTTTACATTCCAGTGGTCTATATTCTACCCTTGAAATTTCTTTCATTCTGCAATTGCTGGAAATTATTTTGTATAATAACTACTTCCTGTTTGAGGATCAGTTTTATATGCAATTACAGGGCACAGCTATGGGCTCCAACGTCGGCCCAAATTATGCCAACATTTTTATGAATTTGTTCGAAGAGAGATTTGTTTTTGAACACCCTGAGTTTCGTTGGTGTGCTACATCGACGATATCTTTGGGGTCTGGCTGGGCGACGTTGGGGCCCTGGAATCCTTTGTAGCAGACTTAAATCACTCCACCAATAATATACAGTTCAAGCTAGTTTGGAGTGAGTCTAGCATTGATTTTTTTTGATTTAAAACTGACCTGTTAAGAAAGGCCATTGACAGAAACAGTTTGCTCCATTATGAGAGCGCACATCCTTTACCCCTAGTGAAATCCCTCCCACGTAGCCAAATGCTAAGGGTTAAAAGGATTGTGGATGACTCTGACAGATCCTTAATTAGATTATCAGAGATGGGGGAAAAATTTATTCAAAGAGGTTATCCGACAGCATTGGTACAGGACACCATCCAAACAGTGGCTGCAATTGATGGGGACACATTGTTTAAAATTAAACCCCCTCATGAACGGGAAAAGAGATTGGTTTTTGTCTCTAGTTATTGTAGAGAAAATTTGGAAATTACATCTTACAGAATTGTATACCCAATGTTGAGGAGTTCCGCCAGTATCCAATGCCAGCTTATAAGCGCAACAGAAGTTTGAGAGACTCGCTCATTAAGGCTGATGTTGGTCCTGGCAGGTCCCCCCAACAGGGATATATTACCAAGAAGAATCTGGGTTGCTTCCCTTGTTTGTGTTGTGTAAATTGTGTATCTATCATTAAAAGTCCACATTTTGTACACCCTCAAACTGGATACAAGTTAAAATTCAGGGATTATTATACCTGTAATACCAGCTTCGTTATCTACTTGATTAAGTGTCCCTGTGGGCGGGCCTATGTAGGTGAGTCTACCAGACGAGTGGGCGACCGCATTACGGAACACAAGAGCAACATCAGATGTAAAGTAATAATTGCCCCAGTAGCGTATCATTTTTTGCAAGCAGGACACCATGTGAGCCAACTTCGGTTCCAGGTTATCGACCATATCAAGACCCCCAGACGGGGGGGGTAAATAGAACTTTGTTGTTGAAACAACGTGAATCCTATTGGATTTTTAAGTTAGATACCCTGGAACTGAAGGGGATGAACAGAGAAATCGATTGGTCTGTCTTCTATTGATGTTCTGCTTGTTTAACTATACTGATATTCTGTCATTTTTATAAACATGTTCTGGGTCAATGAGTTATCACTCTCTGTCCCTTTTATGACCATGTTTTCCCTTTAAATAGGGGTCAGTAGAGAGGTATGTGGCTACAGGGTTAATCACTTAGATAAATGTTGCTCTAGAGTTGGTATGCATTTTATTTTGTTTTCAGCAGTTGCAGAGTGAAATATGAAATGCATTGAATAAAATGTCCATGGTGTTGGTTGTTTGTATGTAACATTACTGTAGATGATTAGGTGAATATGTAAATATTTTTTGAGGCTTTCATACATTTGTTTTTAAGTTTGCATGTCATTCCACCCTTGGCCAGTGGAGGTCAGTAAGGCAATATACCTGTGGGCCAGCTTCATTGGAAGTAATTGTAAGAGTTAATTGAAAGAGTTAATTACCTGGCCTAGCCTATTTAAACAGGTGTGGTATGAGTGTGTGTTATCACATGACTAAGGGGTATTGACCACAAAACATTGTGTTTCCTTTGTCTGATCCTGTTCATTTAATAAATTTGGATTTTTATCAAGAGGAGCTACCCTTTATTTCTTCTTTGTGCACTACTATTGTTGAGTGTGGCAGTCACTCTAAGGAGTACCCTCTGTCTTGGGCTACAGTCGTTGCTGGACTACATCATCTTTAAATGCCTAAAGGTCTGGTAACAACCCACAACAGGATCCACAAGGGAAAATGCAGAAGGAAAATCAGCAACCGGAAACCCCAGGGAGAACATGCCCAAACTCCCAATTGTTTAGATAAACAGTACCCGCAAACTTAACACCCCGTCTGAATAACAACCCAGACTACAGGGGATACTAAATGTGATATCCAGATCACTTGGATAATGAGAAAAACTTGCAAGTCCCTAAGGAAGAGACCACCCCTTGCCAAAGTCCCACTCTCCAAGGAGCCAAGACAGTAAAAAGTAGTGCGACGACGCTAGAGCTTCTAGACTCACCAACAGCCTCAGGACAATAAGGCAAGGGGATACCTTGAGGTCAAAACCACTCGAGCAAAGGCTGTTCTCCACATCATCTCCGCACAAGCGAATGAACACAGGGAGAAGGGGTTCGAACCATCCCCAGTTCCGGGAGTAACCCCAAACAAGCCCAAGGAGACCACGCCCAGTGTCCCCAACAGGGAAAAAACATCTCCCAGGCCCCTAAAAGGAGGCCTAACATGGAGATCACGGAGGGAGATCAAAAAATGACCATAAAAACAGCTAGACAGTACACAGTCGATGGGCAATGAATGCAGCTGGTTACAATCTGCAACCCAACAGCTGCAAGGCAGCCAAATTACCCTTTAACTTACTAGCTGCTGAGGACCAGTCCAAGGACATTCCTCGAGCCTCAAGAGAAAAAAGGCCAAACCGCCACACGGCGGGAAGAAGGCGCTAAGCCCTCCAACACTCCACCACGTGGGAGCAGAACACTAGGATCCGGTAATACCAGATGCCATAGAACGACGCATCGGAGAATGCACTGTCCCAGTCATCCAAATCGAAGGCTATAAGGACTGAGACAATCCTTCTTGCCTTGTAGACCCACAGGTCCTCTAGAATGCTTCGTTGAATGAAAAAGAAAAGATAACATGAGCACTCGGCACCTTGAAGGGACCCGCCAATCAGAACGGCGCCACGTGTCTGAACAGCCACAAGACAGAACCGAACCCAACAGGAGCAGCCTGCATCCGGGTCCCAACCGTCAGGCTGTATAAATCCTCCCTCAGAGGGGAAGAAGGGAAACAGACAAATATGTCCCCAAAAACACTTCCGACAAAGTAACAGAGAGCATCGATCCCAGTGTAAGATCCCCGAAAGAAAATAATAAACAAAATAAAGACATCCTAACCGGATAAAAAGAAAATATAAGGCAACCTGTAGGTTAACGCACAATAAGGAAACAGACCTACTGCAGGACCAGCTGAACAGAGCCCTAATCAAAACAACCTGGGAAGGATCTCAAACAAGAACAATCAGAATATTACATCATCCCCACGTCTGCTGAGGTGTACCATTCGAAGCAGACTGAAAATTCCTGTATCCGAGAAGGATAGGATCATTTAATAACTGAAAAACATGTCTGAGTAGGACGCAAAAAGACGTGCCACTCTATAACGGAAGGTACAACACTCAGGAACAGTTACCCCCACAGGGAACTGTACAGGTCCTCCCCAAGGTGGTAACCCCGGGACAATAGGGCACGAGCACAGACGCGCATAAACGTCTGGACTCTGCAGACTAATAATCGCCAACAATATGTGGAAGCGAAAACGTGCTGCAACCTCCGGGGGGGAACACGTCGCCCTGCATGAAGGAATAATCATAAACAGGGTTACCCGCATGTGTAGAAGGATGGAGTGGTAGGGAACTCGCCTCTTGGAGGACGGGACCCCCAAAGGTGAATGTCTCAGCTGACCCTTGATTCCCGAACCCGAGGAACCAGACGCTCTCATATGGCATATAGAACAAAATTGGTTGACATGTGTCAATGAGGCCAAACCTGATACTTCACCGGACGCAGAATCTGAAATTAAAATAGTCTCAGTATCAGAATCCTCCATAACGGAATCTGAATTTTGCACAATTTCAGCATCAGAATCCTCTATAACTGGATAGAGGAAAGGCAAATATGGACTAAAGATTAACACAAAAAACATAATTTATGTAAGAACTTACCTGATAAATTCATTTCTTTCATATTAGCAAGAGTCCATGAGCTAGTGACGTATGGGATATACATTCCCAAACCTCAAAATGCCTATAAATACACCCCTCACCACACCCACAATTCAGTTTAACCAATAGCCAAGAAGTGGGGTGATAAAAAAGTGCGAAAGCATATAAAATAAGGAATTGGAATAATTGTGCTTTATACAAAATCATAACCACCACAAAAAAAGGGTGGGCCTCATGGCTCTTGCTAATATGAAAGAAATGAATTTATCAGGCAAGTTCTTACATAAATTATGTTTTCTTTCATGTAATTAGCAAGAGTCCATGAGCTAGTGACGTATGGGATAATGATTACCCAAGATGTGGATCTTTCCACACAAGAGTCACTAGAGAGGGAGGGATAAAATAAAGACAGCCAATTCCTGCTGAAAATAATCCACACCCAAAATAAAGTTTAACGAAAAACATAAGCAGAAGATTCAAACTGAAACCGCTGCCTGAAGTACTTTTCTACCAAAAACTGCTTCAGAAGAAGAAAATACATCAAAATGGTAGAATTTAGTAAAAGTATGCAAAGAGGACCAAGTTGCTGCTTTGCAAATCTGATCAACCGAAGCTTCATTCCTAAATGCCCAGGAAGTAGAAACTGACCTAGTAGAATGAGCTGTAATTCTCTGAGGCGGAGTTTTACCCGACTCAACATAGGCAAGATGAATTAAAGATTTCAACCAAGATGCCAAAGAAATGGCAGAAGCTTTCTGGCCTTTTCTAGAACCGGAAAAGATAAATAGACTAGAAGTCTTTCTGAAAGATTTAGTAGCTTCAACATAATATTTCAAAGCTCTAACAACATCCAAAGAATGCAACGATTTCTCCTTAGAATTCTTAGGATTAGGACATAATGAAGGAACCACAATTTCTCTACTAATGTTGTTGGAATTCACAACTTTAGGTAAAAATTCAAAAGAAGTTCGCAACACCGCCTTATCCTGATGAAAAATCAGAAAAGGAGACTCACAAGAAAGAGCAGATAATTCAGAAACTCTTCTGGCAGAAGAGATGGCCAAAAGGAACAAAACTTTCCAAGAAAGTAATTTAATGTCCAATGAATGCATAGGTTCAAACGGAGGAGCTTGAAGAGCCCCCAGAACCAAATTCAAACTCCAAGGAGGAGAAATTGACTTAATGACAGGTTTTATACGAACCAAAGCTTGTACAAAACAATGAATATCAGGAAGAATAGCAATCTTTCTGTGAAAAAGAACAGAAAGAGCAGAGATTTGTCCTTTCAAGGAACTTGCGGACAAACCTTTATCTAAACCATCCTGAAGAAACTGTAAAATTCTCGGAATTCTAAAAGAATGCCAAGAAAAATGATGAGAAATACACCAAGAAATATAAGTCTTCCAGACTCTATAATATATCTCTCTAGATACAGATTTACGAGCCTGTAACATAGTATTAATCACAGCGTCAGAGAAACCTCTTTGACGAAGAATCAAGCGTTCAATCTCCATACCTTTAAATTTAAGGATTTCAGATCCTGATGGAAAAAAGGACCTTGTGACAGAAGGTCTGGTCTTAACGGAAGAGTCCACGGTTGGCAAGAGGCCATACGGACAAGATCCTCATACCAAAACCTGTGAGGCCATGCCGGAGCTACCAGCAGAACAAACGAGCATTCCTTCAGAATCTTGGAGATTACTCTTGGAAGAAGAACTAGAGGCGGAAAGATATAGGCAGGATGATACTTCCAAGGAAGTGATAATGCATCCACTGCCTCCGCCTGAGGATCCCGGGATCTGGACAGATACCTGGGAAGTTTCTTGTTTAGATGGGACGCCATCAAATCTATTTCTGGAAGTTCCCACATTTGAACGATCTGAAAAAACACCTCTGGGTGAAGAGACCATTCACCCGGATGCAACGTTTGGTGACTGAGATAATCCGCTTCCCAGTTGTCTACACCTGGGATATGAACCGCAGAGATTAGACAGGAGCTGGATTCCGCCCAAACCAAAATTCGAGATACTTCTTTAATAGCCAGAGGACTGTGAGTTCCTCCTTGATGATCGATGTATGCCACAGTTGTGACATTGTCTGTCTGAAAACAAATGAACGATTCTCTCTTCAGAAGAGGCCAAAACTGAAGAGCTCTGAAAATTGCACGGAGTTCCAAAATATTGATCGGTAATCTCACCTCCTGAGATTCCCAAACTCCTTGTGCCGTCAGAGATCCCCACACAGCTCCCCAACCTGTGAGACTTGCATCTGTTGAAATTACAGTCCAGGTCGGAAGCACAAAAGAAGCCCCCTGAATTAAAAGATGGTGATCTGTCCACCACGTTAGAGAGTGTCGAACAATCGGTTTTAAAGATATTAATTGAGATATCTTTGTGTAATCCTTGCACCATTGATTCAGCATACAAAGCTGAAGAGGTCGCATGTGAAAACGAGCAAAGGGGATCGCGTCCGATGCAGCAGTCATAAGACCTAGAATTTCCATGCATAAGGCTACCGAAGGGAATGATTGTGACTGAAGGTTTCGAAAAGCTGCCATCAGTTTTAGACGCCTCTTGTCTGTTAAAGACAGAGTCATGGACACTGAATCTATTTGGAAACCCAGAAAGGTTACCCTTGTCTGAGGAATCAATGAACTTTTTGGTAAATTGATCCTCCAACCATGATCTTGAAGAAACAACACAAGTCGATTCGTATGAAATTCTGCTAAATGTAAAGACTGAGCAAGTACCAAGATATCGTCCAAATAAGGAAATACCACAATACCCTGTTCTCTGATTACAGACAGAAGGGCACCGAGAACCTTTGTAAAAATTCTTGGAGCTGTAGCAAGGCCAAACGGCAGAGCCACAAACTGGTAATGCTTGTCCAGAAAAGAGAATCTCAGGAACCGATAATGATCCGGATGAATCGGAATATGCAGATATGCATCCTGTAAATCTATTGTGGACATATAATTCCCTTGCTGAACAAAAGGCAAGATAGTCCTTACAGTTACCATCTTGAACGTTGGTATCCTTACATAACGATTCAATATTTTTAGATCCAGAACTGGTCTGAAGGAATTCTCCTTCTTTGGTACAATGAAGAGATTTGAATAAAACCCCATCCCCTGTTCCTGAACTGGAACTGGCATAATTACTCCAGTCAACTCTAGATCTGAAACACAATTCAGAAATGCTTGAGCTTTTACTGGATTTACTGGGACACGGGAAAGAAAAAATCTCTTTGCAGGAGGTCTCATCTTGAAACCAATTCTGTACCCTTCTGAAACAATGTTCTGAATCCAAAGATTGTGAACAGAATTGATCCAAATTTGTTTGAAAAAACGTAACCTGCCCCCTACCAGCTGAGCTGGAATGAGGGCCGCACCTTCATGTGGACTTAGAAGCAGGCTTTGCCTTTCTGGCTGGCTTGGATTTATTCCAGATTGGAGATGGTTTCCAAACTGAAACTGCTCCTGAGGATGAAGGATCAGGTTTTTGTTCTTTGTTGAAACGAAAGGAACGAAAACGATTATTAGCTCTGTTTTTACCCTTAGATTTTTTATCCTGTGGTAAAAAGGTTCCTTTCCCACCAGTAACAGTTGAAATAATAGAATCCAACTGAGAACCAAATAATTTGTTACCCTGGAAAGAAATGGAAAGTAGAGTTGATTTAGAAGCCATATCAGCATTCCAAGTCTTAAGCCATAAAGCTCTTCTAGCTAAAATAGCTAGAGACATAAACATGACATCAACTCTGATAATATCAAAGATGGCATCACAGATAAAATTATTAGCATGCTGAAGAAGAATAATAATATCATGAGAATCATGATGTGTTACTTGTTGCGCTAAGGTTTCCAACCAAAAAGTTGAAGCTGCAGCAACATCAGCCAAAGATATAGCAGGTCTAAGAAGATTACCTGAACACAGATAAGCTTTTCTTAGAAAGGATTCAATTTTCCTATCTAAAGGATCCTTAAACGAAGTACCATCTGACGTAGGAATAGTAGTACGTTTAGCAAGGGTAGAAATAGCCCCATCAGCTTTAGGGATTTTGTCCCAAAATTCTAATCTGTCAGACGGCACAGGATATAATTGCTTAAAACGTTTAGAAGGAGTAAATGAATTACCCAATTTATCCCATTCTTTGGAAATTACTGCAGAAATAGCATTAGGAACAGGAAAAACTTCTGGAATAACCACAGGAGATTTAAATACCTTATCCAAACGTTTAGAATTAGTATCAAGAGGACCAGAATCCTCTATTTCTAAAGCAATTAGAACTTCTTTAAGTAAAGAACGAATAAATTCCATTTTAAATAAATATGAAGATTTATCAGCATCAACCTCTGAGACAGAATCCTCTGAACGAGAAGAGTCATCAGAATCAGACTGATGATGTTCATTTAAAAATTCATCTGTAGGGAGAGAAGTTTTAAAAGATTTTTTACGTTTACTAGAAGGAGAAATAACAGACATAGCCTTCTTTATGGATTCAGAAACAAAATCTCTTATGTTATCAGGAACATTCTGCACCTTAGATGTTGAAGGAACTGCAACAGGCAATGGTACTTTACTAAAGGAAATATTATCTGCTTTAACAAGTTTGTTATGACAATCAATACAAACAACAGCTGGAGGAATAGCTACCAAAAGTTTACAGCAGATACACTTAGCTTTGGTAGATCCAGCACTAGACAGCGATTTTCCTGTAGTATCTTCTGACTCAGATGCAACGTGAGACATCTTGCAATATGTAAGAGAAAAAACAACAACATATAAAGCAAAATTTATCAAATTCCTTAAATGACAGTTTCAGGAATGGGAAAAAAATGCCAAAGAACAAGCTTCTAGCAACCAGAAGCAATGAAAAATGAGACTTAAATAATGTGGAGACAAAAGCGACGCCCATATTTTTTAGCGCCAAATAAGACGCCCACATTATTTGGCGCCTAAATGCTTTTTGGCGCCAAAAATGACGCCACATCCGGAACGCCGACATTTTTGGCGCAAAATAACGTCAAAAAATGACGCAACTTCCGGCGACACGTATGACGCCGGAAACGGAAAAGAATTTTTGCGCCAAAAAAGTCCGCGCCAAGAATGACGCAATAAAATGAAGCATTTTCAGCCCCCGCGAGCCTAACAGCCCACAGGGAAAAAAGTCAAATTTTTTAAAGGTAAGAAAAAAATGATTAAATCAAATGCATTATCCCAAATATGAAACTGACTGTCTGAAAAATAAGGAAAGTTGAACATTCTGAGTCAAGGCAAATAAATGTTTGAATACATATATTTAGAACTTTATAAACAAAGTGCCCAACCATAGCTTAGAGTGTCACAGAAAATAAGATTTACTTACCCAAGGACACTCATCTACATGTTTGTAGAAAGCCAAACCAGTACTGAAACGAGAATCAGCAGAGGTAATGGTATATATAAGAGTATATCGTCGATCTGAAAAGGGAGGTAAGAGATGAATCTCTACGACCGATAACAGAGAACCTATGAAATAGACCCCGTAGAAGGAGGTCACTGCATTCAAATAGGCAATACTCTCCTCACATCCCTCTGACATTCACTGCACGCTGAGAGGAAAACTGGGCTCCAACTTGCTGCGGAGCGCATATCAACGTAGAATCTAGCACAAACTTACTTCACCACCTCCATCGGAGGCAAAGTTTGTAAAACTGAATTGTGGGTGTGGTGAGGGGTGTATTTATAGGCATTTTGAGGTTTGGGAAACTTTGCCCCTCCTGGTAGGAATGTATATCCCATACGTCACTAGCTCATGGACTCTTGCTAATTACATGAAAGAAACGGCACCTGACACCCACAATGGCTGGGGCACTCACCACCTCCTATGACCAGACCCCTGTAAACCAGAATTTCTCCTTCGCCACACGGTCGGGAATGCGGAAATGGAAGACGGAGCATAACCACGCCCTACCACAAGGTGAACCGTATAAGGTTGCGTCACTTCCAAAGAACTCAATGTTCCAACCACGAGCCTGTAAACACCACACAAGCAGGTTGAATCACATAAACATGATTATAAACACCCTGTTCAATAACCCCCCTCAGGAGATATTAACCCTCGATTCCAAGATACTAAAGAAGACTCACTGAGACCCTTATGATAAGTTAGGCCTGCAAGGTGGTAGCCTCTCGGGAACACAATTGCATTACAGTACATTCATAAAGAAAGTAAAATGAAACAATGTTACTGGAATCTACGCCGTGGAACAGGAACACGGCCTTTCAAGTGTGATAGTAGAATTGCCTCCGCCATGGACTTGAGAGAAGAAAGCAGGCAGCAGAGCGAAGTTCGACAACGCCGATTGCTTGAGGAGCTGTTAACATGAGTCGTTATGGTTTAGCAGAAAGACTCTTCCTGCATCTCCGGACTCTAACTTTCATCCAAGCCCTCACTGAGAGACTGACAGGACTACTTAAAATTCCACTCCCATGCCGAAGAGTACTAACCTCCATAAGAGACCAAACTAATTCTGACACTTCTCTGCCAACCTCCTGGGACGAAAGGCAAAGAATGACTGGGGGATCAGGGGAGTTGGAGGAGTATTTAAGCCTTTGGCTGTGGTGTCTTTGCCTCCACCTGGTGGCCAGGTTCTGAATTCGGAAAAGTAATGAATGCAGCTGTGGACTCTTTCCATCAGAAGAAAATAAAGAACAGAGAATGGACAAAATGTGGAAGTGTGTCCAGTGCATTACAGAGCATAGTGGCAAAATCAATAAAAAAAACATAATTTATGCTTACCTGATAAATTTATTTCTCTTGTAGTGTATCCAGTCCACGGATCATCCATTACTTGTGGGATATTCTCCTTCCCAACAGGAAGTTGCAAGAGGATCACCCACAACAGAGCTGCTATATAGCTCCTCCCCTCACTGCCATATCCAGTCATTCGACCGAAACAAGCCGAGAAAGGAGAAACCATAGGGTGAAGTGGTGACTGCAGTTTAATTAAAATTTAGACCTGCCTGAAAAGGACAGGGCGGGCCGTGGACTGGATACACTACAAGAGAAATACATTTATCAGGTAAGCATAAATTATGTTTTCTCTTGTTAAGTGTATCCAGTCCACGGATCATCCATTACTTGTGGGATACCAATACCAAAGCTAAAGTACACGGATGATGGGAGGGACAAGGCAGGAACTTAAATGGAAGGAACCACTGCCTGTAGCACCTTTCTCCCAAAAACAGCCTCCGAAGAAGCAAAAGTATCAAATTTGTAAAATTTGGAAAAAGTATGAAGCGAAGACAAAGTCGCAGCCTTGCAAATCTGTTCAACAGAGGCCTCATTTTTAAAGGCCCAGGTGGAAGCCACAGCTCTAGTAGAATGAGCTGTAATCCTTTCAGGAGGCTGCTGTCCAGCAGTCTCATAGGCTAAACGGATTATACTCCTAAGCCAAAAAGAAAGAGAGGTTGCCGAGGCCTTTTGACCTCTCCTCTGTCCAGAGTAAACAACAAACAGGTTAGATGTTTGACGAAAATCTTTAGTAGCCTGTAAGTAAAACTTCAAGGCACGGACTACGTCTAGATTATGCAAAAGACGTTCCTTCTTTGAAGAAGGATTAGGACATAATGATGGAACAACAATCTCTTGATTGATATTCTTGTTAGAAACCACCTTAGGTAAAAACCCAGGTTTTGTACGCAGAACAACTTTATCTGAATGAAAGATCAGATAAGGAGAATCACAATGTAAGGCAGATAACTCTGAGACTCTTCGAGCCGAGGAAATAGCCATCAGAAAAAGAACTTTCCATGATAGAAGTTTGATATCAATAGAATGAAGGGGTTCAAACGGAACCCCCTGAAGAACTTTAAGAACCAAGTTTAAGCTCCATGGAGGAGCAACAGGTTTAAACACAGGCTTAATTCTAACTAAAGCCTGACAAAATGCCTGAACGTCTGGAACTTCTGCCAGACGCTTGTGTAAAAGAATAGACAGAGCAGAAATCTGTCCCTTTAAAGAACTAGCTGATAATCCTTTGTCCAAACCCTCTTGGAGGAAGGACAATATCCTAGGAATCCTAACCCTACCTCCATGAGTAATTCTTGGATTCACACCAATGAAGATATTTACGCCATATCTTGTGGTAAACCACAGTCTACTGTGATTGTTACCCTCCTCAAACACGACTTTGAAGCCTTTTGAGCCCTTCAGAGATGTCCTGTATCATGCAGAGGGAAGCTGAATGTCTCTGTCAGTATTTTTACCTGCAAAGAAAAGCACTAAAATAGGCCCTTCCCACTCATATTGCAACAGTGGAAAGCTTCAGGAAACTGTTTCTAGGCAAAAATCAAGCCAGCCATGTGGAAAAAAAACTAGGCCCCAATAAGTTTTGTCACCAAACATATATAAAAACGATTAACATGCCAGCAAACGTTTTCTATTACACTTTTATAAGAGTATGTATCTCTGTTAATGAGCCTGATACCAGTCGCTATCACTGCATTTAAGGCTTAACTTACATTAATCCGGTATCAGCAGCATTTTTCTAGCAAATTCCATCCCTAGAAATATATTAACTGCACATACCTTATTGCAGGAAAACCTGCACGCTATTCCCCCTCTGAAGTTACCTCACTCCTCAGAATATGTGAGAACGGCAGTGGATCTTAGTTACTTCTGCTAAGATCATAGAAATCACAGGCAGATTCTTCTTCTAATGCTGCCTGAGATGAAACAGTACACTCCGGTACCATTTAAAAATAACAAACTTTTGATTGAAGTTAAAAAACTAACTATAATACACCACTCTCCTCTTACTACGTCCATCTTTGTTGAGAGTTGCAAGAGAATGACTGGATATGGCAGTGAGGGGAGGAGCTATATAGCAGCTCTGCTGTGGGTGATCCTCTTGCAACTTCCTGTTGGGAAGGAGAATATCCCACAAGTAATGGATGATCCGTGGACTGGATACACTTAACAAGAGAAAACACGGGAGAAGCAACCTGATAGAAAGCTGTACTATCCTTATCCCAAGCCATAACCATAAAGGGAAGGAGGGTATGTGAGAAAACTGTGCATTGTATTTTCAGATAGGCTACTGAATCCGTCACCTACACCTGTTTCTGATCATTTGCGCACTTCTATAGAGACTCTTATTGTTTCTCTTGTTTTACTGAGGAGGTACCCTACAACGTCACAGAGAGTAATTTTAAGCTCTGTGGCAGAAGTCATTGAAAATCTTAACCGTTTACATGAATGAAACAAAGATGTGTGGGAGAGCTAGTATGAATCTTTCCAGAAGTAAGAGGTACAAAGTTGCGACAAGAGCAGCGCTCTTTAAGCAGAAATCTAAAATATGAGGTAGAGGAAAGGGGGTAGCAATTGGCTGAAACTTTAAACAAAAATCTTCTTCAGAAAACCTCTCTCCATGAGACTGTCTTACTATTAACACAGTTGTCTATTTGAATTACTCATAAGAATTGGACTGGAAACATTTTGTGGAAAAGTTATGCATGAACAGTACTGTTCATATTACCTGAGGCCTCTTAATGCGAGTGTAGGAATGCAGTGCTTCTACATATGGCAGCTGTAGGTTTTCAACAAGCTGGTGATTCTGAACATTTGGTCGGTCTGCAGAGAAGATGTTGATTGCGATAAGAAGAGCATATTCTGCATCATCTAACTGCATTTGCCTCATGCCACGTGAAAACTCAAAGATGGGGTTAATAAATTCTACTTGCAGTCCTATAGAGAGAGAAATACGAACACTTAATGCAAAAAAATGTCAAGATTAATATTTAGCTACAAAAATGTTGACAAGGAGTCAGTAAAGTCATTGCCCACTGAGAAATTTGGAGGAAGTGAAAGAAGGGTACATTTGTTTTCCGGATAAAGCCAATCTTTGGTGAAACGTACGTTGGCTTTTCTCCCTTTTTGAGGACATCAGCATCTGATAAGAATCTCGCCAAAGGGACGTATGTGTCTACGTTTTCACTGGCTTAGATAACGTACTGCATATTGTGTGTATTACTTGAAGGAGCAGGCATTGGGCAAGACTTCCTGATCTCTCCGTGGCTAGTATTGACCGAGTTGACTCGGCTACCGACCGCGTAAGAGATTTGCACACTCCTCTCTATACTACTCACACAAGCAGGTATTAGCTAAGTGAATCCGTTACACTCTGGTCCTTAGTAGAAGCGGACAGTATTAGTACTCACAAGCTTGTTAATTTGGCGTTGGAAGGGCCTTCTTCAATCAAGTCAAACAAACTATTTCATATGCTTCAACTTTAAAGGATTGTGGCCACCTATCTTTGGATAAGTATATTATCCCTGAGCTCACAGGATTTCCTTGGATGATACGGACATTGTGGATAAGTATCATTGTCTCTAATGGGCCCTATCCTTTATATTTACACTACGGTGCTAACTATCAGTTTGTCTCTTCTGGGCTCTATCTTATGTTTTGATGTTTTTTATATATTTCAGTATTGTCATACATACTTGCATATTCAATGTCTTAATACAATTGCCTGTAGTCACTGTTATTAGGGGTAACTCCCTATGTGATTAAAATCAGGTTTAATTAGACTAGAGTGCTGCTGTGGGGTCTCTGTGTCTCTCTCTTTTTTCACATTACATTTGTTTCTTTAAAGGGACTCAAATTTAACCTCCCTGTAAAATATTTAACAAAGAAAAATAAAACATTGCAAAATACATTAATTAGTTATGGTGATTGCTTATGGAAAACGAAAATCCAAATAAATGCACCTGAAAATTTAAAGAAAACCAATACTGACGAAATTTGTCAGTATTCATTTGTTTACTTTAAATGGTTAAATACTTTTAGCAAGCAGGAGAGGCATGCTAACCTGCTCCTCTCTTCTTCACAGAGCTCCGTCTGCACTAATAGGAGGCTTAGCATAGCGGCTCCCAGGGCCTGCACTAAAGGAGAAGGTCCTATAGCGCTTGCCCTGGGAGCATGCCGCACTACATCTCCTAATAGCATGGGCGGGATGCTTTGTAGAAGAGGATCAGGTTAGTGCTGCTTTCCAGCACGCTAAAGGTAAGAATAAAGCTACAGGAGAACTTCTTCACCTGTAGCTTTGGAACATATACATTTGTTTGATGGTTTAAATTAAAATGAATATCGTATAGCACAGCAATAAATATTTGGCTAAGCTAATTTCCCAAAATACTCATTCAAAGCGCATTTTTCACCCGTGTACACCTGTACTAACAGGTGTCAACAAGGGGGACCAGGAACATGGATTAAGCAGGCTTTTAAATTGGTGTATCCCTTAGCTGTTCTTGATTTGCAAAATCTTTTATATTGTAATACAGGTAAAAAACACTTTATCCAAACTGCTTGGGACCAGAAAAGGTTTGGATTTTGGAATAATTTGGACTTTGTAATAACATAAATTATGCTTACCTGATCATTTCATTTCCATCTGTGGGAGGAGAGTCCACTGCTTCATTCATTACTTGGTAAAGACACCCCAGTCAAAGGTTTAAATACCTCCCCCACTCCCCTCATCCCCCAGTCATTCTGCCAAAGGAACAAGGAACAGTAGGAGAAAAATTCTTATTTAAGAATATTAAATTTAAGTCCGCCCCCCGGAGAAACAGGCGGGAGCAGTGGACACAGATGGAAATTAAATTATCAGGTAAGCATAATTTATGTTTTCCATCTTAATGGGAGGAGAGTCCACTGTTTCATTCATCACTTGTGGGAACAAATACCCAAGCCCATGATACCCATGAAAAAAATGGGAAGGAAAAAGGAGGCAGACCACTGAGGGCACCACAGCCTGCAGAACTTTTCTCCCAAAATCTGCTTCTGCCGAAGCAAAATCATAAATTTGTAAAATCTTGCAAAAGTATGTAAAGAGCTGCCTTACAAAACTGCTCCATAGAAGCCTCATTCTTAAGGCCCAAGAAGAGGCCACAGCTCTAGTTGAATGAACCGTAATCCTCAGAGGAGGCTTATGTCCCGCTGTCTCATTGCAAAACGGAGGACACTCCTCAGCCAAAAAGATAAGGAAGTCAAAGAGGCCCTCTGACCCCCATGCTTCCCGGAAAGAGAACAAACAGAGAAAGAAGTTTGTCTAAATTCCTTTGTGGCCTGAAAATAGAACTTCAAGGCACCAACCACATCCAGAATTACGTTGAAAACGTTCCTACGACGAAGAAAAAGTAGGACATAGGAAGGAACCACAATCTCTTGATTGATGTTGAAAATTGACACAACCTTAGGAAGAAAACCTAACTAGGTTCGTAGAACAGCCTTAGCATGGAAAGAAGGGATGCATTGCAAGGCAGTAATCAGATATTCTGCACGCATAATTTAATGTCCACTTCATGCATAGGTGCCAATGGAGCCTGTGCAAAACCCAAAGAACAAGATTTAAACTCCAAGGAGGAGCAATAGATCTAAACACAGGTTTGATCCTAGCAGAGCCTTAACAAGTGACTGCACATCAGGAAGCTCAGCAAACCTCCTGTGCAGTATCACAGACAGGGCCGAAATCTGTCCCCTCAGGGGACTTGCAGAAAAGACCTTCTCCAGTTCATCCTGGACAACAGAATAAGTAGGTCCTCTACACCTTATGACAGATGCGACGAACAACCAGCTATGAGCTTGAATGAGAGTAAAATAACACTCTCAGAAAACCCTCTCTTGGCTAGGACTAAGCGTTCAATCTCCACGCAGTCAGCCTCAGAAATCTAGACATAGATAAACAAAGAGACCTTGGACAGCAGATCCCTGCAACAAGGTAACTTCCATGGAGGAGATAACGACATCCCCACTAGTCTGTGAACCATATCCTTCGTGGCCAGAGCAATCAGTATCACTGACGCCTGCTTGATTTGAGCCACTACACTAGGAAGTCGTGGTAATGGCCGGAAGAGATAAATTAGATTGAACCTCCAAGGCACCGCTACTGCATTTGTTAGCTCCGTCTGAGGATCCCTGTACCTCGACCCATATCTGGGTAGCTTGGTATTGAGAAATCATAAGATCTTCCTCTGGCAAATCTCCGCCAACACTCGGGGTGGAGAGCCCATTCCACCGGGTGAAAGGAATGTCTGCTTGAGGAATCCGCTTCCCAGTTGTCCACACTCGGAATGTGGGTCTCCGCCTACTCCAGACACCGAGATACTTCCCTCATAGCTAGGGAGCTTCTTGTTCACCCCTGGTGGTTGATGGAAGCCACCAAGGATATATGGTCTGATTGGAATCTGATAAACTGGGACGAACCCATCAGAGGCCAAGCCTTCAGAGCATTGTATATTGCCCAAAGATCCAAAACGCGATCGGGAAGGAGCATTTCCTCCTGAGTCCATAGGCTCTGTGCCTTCCTGGCACCCCAAACAGCTCCCCATCCTGACAAACTCGCAACCGTAGTTACAATCACCCAGGATGGTTTTGAGACGTACATGCCTTGGGACAAGAGATCCGGACAAAAACACCAAAAGAGTGATTCTCTCAATTGATTGTCCAGAGAAATCTTTGGAGACAAATCCGAATGATCGCCGTTCCACTGCTTCAGCATGCGCATTTGCAATAGTCTGAGGTGAAACTTGGCAAAGGAAATGATGTCCATGCTGGATAAAATGAGACCAATCACCTCCATACAGCTGTCAGGGTGCCAGGAATCAGACTGAGATGAGAAGTGCAAAAATAATCACACATTTTTAATAGCAAAAATAATAAAAAGTCCACAAGTCAAATAAGCCAGGAGTCAAAACAAGAGCTGGTAGTCAGACGAGCCGGGTCAGGAGCCAAAGCGAGTAGTCAGATGAGCCGGAATCAGGAAAAAGGAGAACAGCAGAGTCAGTAACAAGCCAGGGATCAGGAACCAGGAGGGACGTCAGGAAATACACAGGAACTCTCACAAACAGGTCTGAGACAACGCAAGGGCAAAGCATACTGAACAGAGGCCCTTTAAATAATAAGTGATGACATCACAATTCTGAGACTGCAACCTGTCTCACATGGATGATGTACAGCAGTCTGGCCATAAAAGGGCGTTTAGGAAATGTGCAGCATCACACACTATGCACCAGAGTCAGCAAGAGAGGTGAGCAAAATGGCTGCCAGCAGCACATTGCAAACAAAGCAGGGAAAAAACCTTGACAGTACCCTCCCCTAACGACCCCTCCCCGTGGGAGGACAAATGGCTTATAATAGGGGAAACGGGCATGGAAGGCACGGAGGAGGGCGGGAGCATGAACATCAGAGGACGGAACCCATGAACACTCCTCCGGACCGTAACCCCTCCAGTGAACCAATACTGTACGCGGCCCCTGGACAATCGAGAGTCAATGTTGCTGACCTCATATTCTTCATGGCTGTCAACAAAGATAGGACGGGGACGAGGCAACACAGTAGTAAACTGATTACAAACCAATGGTTTCAAGAGGGAGACATGAAAAACATTGGAGATGCGCTTTGCAGGAGGAAGGTCAAGAGCGTAGGCCACATGATTGACCCATTGCAGTATTCAAAAAGGACCAACATAAAAGGGAGTGAGTTTATTGGAAGGCACACGAAGGTTCAAGTTGCAGGAGGACAGCAAAAGCCCTCTCACCAACCTGGTAGTAAGGCGCGGGCAGACGCCTATGATCAGCCTGGAACTTTTGCCGCTGCATAGAATGATGAAGGCAATCCTGAATCTGCACCTACGTGGAACGGAGTTGCCGGAGATGCTCCTCCAAAGCCAGAATACCCTGAGACATGAATGAAACCTATAATTCGCCATGAACGGGGATAACTTAGAGAAAGCATTAATAGCACTATTACGAGCAAACACTGCCCAAGGTAACAGTTCAGACCAATTATTGTGGTGATCTGAGACTGAGACATAGCAACGGAGGAACTGTTCCAGAGCTTGATTAGACCGTTACGAAGCCCCATTGGATTGAGGGTGATATGCCGAGGAGAAGGAAAGCTAGATCCCCATTTGAGCACAAAAGGAACGCCAAAATCTGGAGACAAACTTGCTACCCCGGTCCGACACTATCTCCTTGGGTAACCCATGTAAATGGAAGACCTCCAGGGCAAAAATTGAAGCAAGCTCCTAAGCGGTAGGCAGCTTCAACAAAGGGAATGCAATGTGACATTTTAGAAAACCGGTCAACCACCATAAGGATAACAGTATTGCCATTGAAAACAGGGAGCTCGACAATGAAGTCCATGGAAAGATGTGTCCAAGGATGCTAACCATTAGCAATAGGTTGAAGAAGACCCACAGGAAGACGTTGAGGAGTCTTATTCTGTGCAGAAACTGAGCAGGAGGCAACATACGCGGCAACATCAGAACAAAGTCCTGGCCACCAGGATTGTCGAGTGACAGACCAAATCATTTGGTTCTTGCCTGGGTGACCTGCGGCTTTAGGATAGTGGTAAGTGTGCAAAAGTGTAGTTTGAAGATTCTCAGGAACAAAACACTTACCACTAGGTTTCTCAGGAGGTGCATTGGTTTGTGCAGCCAGGATCTCCTCCCCCAAGGGAGAAGTCAAATTAGTACGTATGTTAGCCAAAATATGGTCAGGAGGTATAACAGGAGTAGGTACAGACTCCTCCTTGGACAGAGGCAAAAATTGTCGAGAGAGGGCATTAGCCCTAACATTCTTACTACCAGGCAGGTAAAAGACCACATAATTAAACCGAGGTAAAAGACCACATAATTAAGGGGCGACAAACGTTTTGCTTCAGATAGACAAGTTAAAATCTTGTGGTCAGTAAGAATTAGCACTGGTACGCTACTACCCTCAAGAAGATGCCTTCACTCCTTGAGTGCCAAAATTACAGACAATAATTCTCTGTCGGCAATTTCATAATTGCACTCCGCTTGAGACAAATTCTTAGAGAAAAAAAAACGCACAGATGCAAGGAACCGTCAGGCATAGGACGTTGAGACAAGAGGGCACCTACTCCAGTCTCAAACGTGATCGACCTCAAGAACGAAAGGCAAAACAGGGTTACGATGAGCCAGAACTGGAGCGGCAGCAAAGGCAGTCTTAAGACTATCAAAGGCCTTAATGGCAGTAGGTGACCAATGGAGTGGATCATTCTCTTTGTGGGTCATGTCTGTGATAGGTTTGACCAAGGAAGAAAAGTTTTTAATAAACTTTCTATAGTAATTAGCGAACCCCAAAAAACGTTGAATAGACCGAAGATCAATTGGGCAAGGCCACTGCAGAAAACTTTTCAGGATCCATGGAGAACCCTGCAACGGAGATAACATAACCAAGGAAGGTTACTTGAGTCTGATGGAACTCACATTTCTCGAGTTTACAAAACAGGCAGTTCTCACGTAGTCTCTGAAGAAACCGTGTAATATCAGAACGATGAGCCTCAAGTGTGGGTGAGTGTATGAGGATGTCTAAATACAACGCAACACACTGTTGCAACATATCTCGTAGGACATCATTAATAAATTCCTGGAAAACAGCAGGAGCATTACATAGGCCAAAGGGCATTATAAGATACTCATAATGCCCGCTCCCGGTGTTAAATGCTGTTTTCCATTCGTGGCCCTCCTTGATCCTAACGAGATTGTACGCTCCTCTCAAATCAAGTTTAGAAAAGACCGTAGCTCCCTTGAGGCGGTCAAAGAGTTCCGTAATGAGGGGAATAGGGTAAGCATTCTTAATAGTAAGACAATTAAGACCCCTATAATCGATGCATGGTCTTAACTCGCCACCCTTTTTCTTCACAAAGAAGAAGCCAGCCCCTGCAGGAGAGCAGAATATGCGGATGATCCCCCGCAACAGAGCATCGGCAACATACTCCTCCATAGCACAATTCTCCGCAACAGAGGGTAAACCCGGCCCCGAGGAGGAATGGCTCCAGGTTGCAGGTCTATGGCACAATCGTAAGACTGGTGAGGAGGCAACGTACCGGCACGTACCTTGTCAAAAACGTCTAGGAACTCTCGGTACTCCTCTGGCAATTGAGATACCGAAGAAGTGCACAAGACTTTAACTGGTTTCCAAAGACAAGTGGAAATACATTGTGGAGACCACGACAAAATTTTTGACCTGCGCCAGTCAAGACTGGGATTGTGCTTTTGGAGCCAGGGATAACCCAGAACAACTGGAAAATGCGGAGAATTTATCACCTGGAACTGGAGGGTTTCAAAATGGAGAGCCCCAACAGCCATGGATAACGGAGCAGTTTCGTGAGTAACGAGTGCGGGCTGAAAGGGGCCTGCCATCAATGGACTCAATAGCAAGCGGAATGGACCGAGGCAAAGCAGGAATGGAGTGCTTTGATACAAAAGCACTGTCAATGAAATAGCCCGCAGCACTGGAGTCAACAAGAGCCTGGGTGACTATGGAGGAGTCCACCCAGGAAAGGACAACCGTGACCAAAGGTTTCTCCTTTAGCGGTTTCCCGGGGACGAGGATAAACCACTCAAGGTCTGCCCCGACAGGATCTTAGGTGTGATCGTTTTTCTGGCCGTGTAGGACAAGACTTCAAAAGGTGGCCCTGTAACCCACAATAGAGGCAGAGCCCCTACCTTCTCCTAAAGGCCCTCTCCGCCGCGGAGAGACGCGTGAATCTAAACTGCATCGGCTCAGCAGTACCTGGTGACTCGGGACCAGGAGGCATGGGAGGAGAGGGAGGCATGGGTGGGAACGAACACGTAGGAGACAACGGAACAGGAGGCTTCTGCAAGCGCTCCTTGAAAAAGGACCTCTCTCTGAGTCTGATGTCAATTAGGATCAAAAAAAGACACCAATGCCTCGAGATCCTCTGGTAAATCTCTGGCAGCAACTCTGTCTTTAATCACATCAGAGAGCCCATGAAAGAAGGTGGCAACAAGGGCTTCATTGTTCCAACCTACCTCTGCGGCAAGCGTACGGAACTCAATGGCATACTGAGCAACAGATCTTGTACCTTGCTGAATGGACATCAGTCGTTTAGTAGCAGACCAAGAGAGAGCCGGTACATCAAATACCCTTCGAAAGGAGGCCACAAATTCAGGGTAATTTGAAATCATAGGTTTATTAGTCTCCCACAAGGGATTAGCCCAGGCAAGAGCTGTGTCAGAGAGTAACGAGATGAGAAATCCCACCTTAGCTCTGTCAGACAGAAACGCCTGAGGTAACATCTCAAAGTAAATGCCCACCTGGTTCAAAAACCCTCTGCACTGAATAGGATCACCTCCATATCGCTGAGGTAGAGGTGCAGAACCGGACATGCTCCTGGTAGGACTAGGTGCAGCAGCGGAAACAGGAGCAGCCATAACTTGCAGGACACTTTGGTCCAAATGTGCAGTGCGAGTCAGCAGGGTTTGCAGGGCTAGTGCAAACTGATCCAAGCGGTGATCCTGTTCATCCATCCTGGAAATGATGGTAGGTAAAGTTGGATTATTAGCACCATCAGGACTCATGGCCCTTGCGTAATGTCAGGGTGCCAGGAATCAGACTGAGACGAGAAGTGCAAAAATAATCACACCTTTATTAATAGCAAAAATTAATAAAAAGTCCACAAGTCAAATAACAAGCCAGGAGTCCTCAATATACACAAAGTCAAAGATGCAGCAGTACAACTTATATTATATTATATTATTGCAAGTGCAGCAAAACAAAAGCAACGTTTCGGACCAAACAGTCCTTAATCTTGCAAGATTAAGGACTGTTTGGTCCGAAACGTTGCTTCTGTTTTGCCGCACTTACAATAAATTAATATTTTAAGTTGTACTGCTGCATCTTTGACTTTGTGTATATTGAGGGCTGCTGGTGTGAGGCCTGACAGCAAGCACACCAACACTGGTGCCAAATTACTCTGCTTTATTAAAATAAAATTTGTGCCTGCACTTTTCATTTTTACCTGAAGGTGTCACTGTTCTGTTCTAGCTCAATGTAAATATTTACAGCAATCCTCTTTACTTTTCTCCCCTATTCCTGAATTCTAGTACGGTGCAGGGTGACATCACAAAGCAGAAAAGGTAAGGCAGGGCTTAACTAATTTCTCCTAAGTCAGAGGCTGAATCTTAAATAGGTATGAAATTCAAATACCCTGCGCTCCACAGCCCACTTCAAAAACATAATTTATGTAAGAACTTACCTGATAAATTCATTTCTTTCATATTAGCAAGAGTCCATGAGCTAGTGACGTATGGGATATACATTCCTACCAGGAGGGGCAAAGTTTCCCAAACCTTAAAATGCCTATAAATACACCCCTCACCACACCCACAATTCAGTTTAACGAATAGCCAAGAAGTGGGGTGATAAGAAAAAAGTGCGAAAGCATATAAAATAAGGAATTGGAATAATTGTGCTTTATACAAAAAAATCAAAACCACCACAAAAAAGGGCGGGCCTCATGGACTCTTGCTAATATGAAAGAAATGAATTTATCAGGTAAGTTCTTACATAAATTATGTTTTCTTTCATGTAATTAGCAAGAGTCCATGAGCTAGTGACGTATGGGATAATGATTACCCAAGATGTGGATCTTTCCACACAAGAGTCACTAGAGAGGGAGGGATAAAATAAAGACAGCCAATTCCTGCTGAAAATAATCCACACCCAGAATAAAATTTCTAATGAAAAAACATAAGCAGAAGATTCAAACTGAAACCACTGCCTGAAGTACGTTTCTACCAAAAAACTGCATCAGAAGAAGAAAACACATCAAAATGGTAGAATTTAGTAAAAGTATGCAAAGAGGACCAAGTTGCTGTTTTGCAAATCTGATCAACCGAAGCTTCATTCTTAAACGCCCAGGAAGTAGAAACTAACCTAGTAGAATGAGCTGTAATCCTTTGAGGCGGAGTGTTACCCGACTCAACATAGGCATGATGAAATAAAGATTTCAACCAAGATGCCAAAGAAATGGCAGAAGCTTTCTGGTCTTTTCTAGAACCGGAAAAGATGACAAATAAACTGGAAGTCTTTCGGAAAGACTTAATAGCTTCAACATAATATTACAAAGCTCTAACAGCATCCAAAGAATGCAATGATTTCTCCTTAGAATTCATAGGATTAGGACATAATGAAGGAACCACAATTTCTCTACTAATGTTGTTAGAATTCACAACCTTAGGTAAAAAATTCAAAAGAAGTTCGCAGCACCGCCTTATCCTGATGCAAAATCAGAAAAGGAGACTCACAAAAAAAGAGTAGATAATTCAGAGACTCTTCTGGCAGAAGAGATGGCCAAAAGAAACAAAACTTTCCAAGAAAGTAATATAATGACCAAAGAATGCATAGGTTCAAAAGGAGGAGCTTGAAGAGCCCCCAGAACCAAATTCAAACTCCAAGGAGGAGAAATTGACTTAATGACAGGTTTTATACGAACCAAAGCTTGTACAAAACAATGAATATCAGGAAGATTAGCAATCCTTCTGTGAAAAAGAACAGAAAGAGCAGAGATTTGTCTTTCAAGAATCTTGCGGACAAACCTTTATCTAAACCATCCTGAAGAAATATGTCTTCCAGACTCTATAATATATCTCTCTAGATACAGATTTACGAGCCTGTCACATAGTATCAATCACAGAGTCAGAGAAACCTCTTTGACCAAGAATCAAGCGTTCAAACTCCACACCTTAAAATTAAGGTTTTGAGATCCTGATGGAAAAAAGAACCTTGAGACAGAAAAACTGGTCTTAACGGAAGAGTCCACAGCTGGCAAGAGGCCATCCGGACAAGATCCGCATACCAAAACCTGTGAGGCCATGCTGGAGCTACCAGCAGGACAAACGAGCATTCCTTAGAATATTGGAGAATACCCTTGGAAGAAGAACTAGAGGCGGAAAGATATAGGCAGGATGACACTTGTAAGGAAGAGATAATGCATCCACTGCCTCCGCCCGAGGATCCCTGGATCCGGACAGATACCAGGGAAGTTTCTTGTTTAGATGAGAAGCCATCAGATCTATTTCTTGGAGTTCCCACATTTGAATAATCTGAGGAAATACCTCTGGGTGAAGACCATTCGCCCAGGTGCAACGTTTGGCGACTGAGATAATCCGCTTTCCAATTGTCCATACCTGGGATATGAACCGCAGAGATTAGACAGGAGCTGGATTCCGCCCAAACCAAAATTCGAGATACTTCTTTCATAGCCAGAGGACTGTGAGTCCCTCCTTGATGATTGGTGTATGCCACAGTTGTGACATTGTCTATCTGAAAACAAATTAACAACTCTCTCTTCAGAAGAGGCCAAGACTGAAGAGCTCTGAAATTGCACGGAGTTCCAAAATATTGATCGGAAATCTCACCTCCTGAGATTCCCAAACCCCTTGTGCCGTCAGATACCCCCACACAGCTCCCCAACCTGTAAGACTTGCATCTGTTGAGATTATAGTCCAGGTCGGAAGAACAAAGAAGCCCCCTGAACTAAACGATGGTGATCTGTCCACCATGTCAGAGAGTGTCGTATAATTGGTTTAAAGATATTAAGTGAGATATCTTTGAGTAATCCCTGCACCATTGGTTCAGCATACAGAGCTGAAGAGGTCGCATGTGAAAACGAGCAAAGGAGATCGCATCTGATGCGGCAGTCCTAAGACCTAAAATTTCCATGCATAAGGCTACCAAAGGGAATGATTGTGACTGAAGGTTTTGACAAGCTGAAATCAATGTTAAACTTCTCTTGTCTGACAAGGACAGAGTCATAGACACTGAATCTATTCTAGAAACCTAAAAAGGTTACCCTTGTCTGAGGAATCAATGAACTGATTGGTAAATTGATCCTCCAACCATGAACTTGAAGAAACAACACAAGTCGATTCATGTGAGATTCTTCGAAAATGAGAAGACTGAGCAAGTACCCAGATATCGTCCAATAAGGAAATACCAAAACCCTGTTCTCTGATTACAGAAAGAAGGGCACCGAGAACCTTTGAAAAAAATTCTTGGAACTGAGGCTAGAGCCACAAAACTGGTAATGCTTGTCTAAAAAGAGAATCTCAGACACTAAAAGTGATCTGGATGAATTGGAATATGCAGATACACATCCTGTAAATCTATTGTAGACATATAATGCCCTTGCTAAACAAAAGGCAGAACAGTCCTACAGAAACTGAATGTTGGAATCCTTACATAACGATTCAATATTGATAGATCCGGAACTGGTCTGAAGGAATTGACCTTCTTTGGTACAATGAAGAGATAAAATAAAACCCCAGCCCCTGTTCCAGAACTGGAACTGGCATAATTACTCCAGCCAACTCTAGATCTGAAACACATTTCAGAAATGCTGAGCCTTTGCTGTGTTAACTGGGACACGGGGAAAAAAAAAAAAATCTCTTAGCAGGAGGCCTTAACTGAAGCCAATGCTGTACCTTTCTGAAACAATGTTCTAAAACCAGAAATTGAGAATGGAATTGATCAAAATTTCTTTGAAGAAAACGTAATCTGCCCCATACCAGCTGAGCTGGAATAAGGTCCGCACCTTCATGGGTACTTAGGAGCTGGCTATAGGTTTTCTATAAGGCTTGGATATATTCCAAACTGGAAATAGTTTCCAAACTGATACCGCTCCTGAGGATGAAGGATCAGGCTTTTGTTCCTTATTGTGAGGAAAGGAACGAAAAATGATTATTAGACCTAAATTTACCTTAGATTTTTTATCCTTTGGTAAAAAAGTTCCCTTCCTTCCAGAAACAGTTGAAATAATAATTTATTACCCTGGAAAGAAAAGGAAAGCAAAGTTGACTTAGAAGACATATCAGCATTCCAAGTTTAATCCATAAAGCTTTTCTAGCTAAAATAGCTAGAGACATATACCTGACATCAACTCTAATGATATCAAAAGATGGTATCACCAATAAAATTATTAGCATGTTATAGAATAATAATAATGCTATAAAATTATGATCTGTTACTTGTTGCGCTAAAGCTTCTAACCAAAAAGTTGAAGCTGCAGCAACATCCGCTAAAAATATAGCAGGTCTAAGAAGATTACCTGAACATAAGTAAGCTTTTCTTAGAAAGGATTCAATTTTTCTATCTAAAGGATCCTTAAAATGAATTACTATCTACCGTAGGAATAGTAGCACATTTAGCAGGAGTAGAGACAGCCCCATAACCTTAGGGATTTTGTCCCAAAAAAACTCTAATCTGTCAGATGGCACAGGATATAATTGCTTAAACGTTTAGAAGGAGTAAAAGAATTACCCAAATTATTCCATTCCCTGGAAATTACTTCAAAAATAGCATCAGGGAGATTAAACGCTTCTGGAATAACTACAGGAGATTTAAAAACCTTATTTAAACGTTTAGATTTAGTATCAAGAGGACCAGAATCCTCTATTTCTAATGCAATTAATACTTCTTTAAATAAAGAACGAATAAATTCCATCTTGAACAAATACAAAGATTTATCAGCATCAACCTCTGAGACAGAAACCTCTGAACCAGAAGAACCATTATCAGTATCAGAATGATGATGTTCATTTAAAAATTCATCTGAAAAAAGAGAAGTTTTAAAAGACTTTTATGTAAACTAGAAGGAGAAATAACAGACATAGCCTTCTTAATGGATTTAAAAAATAAAATCTCTTATGTTTATCAGGAACACTCTGAAAATTAGATGTTGACTGAACAGCAACAGGTAATGTAACAGTACTAAAGGAAATTTTATCTGCATTAATAAGTTTGTCATGACATGCAATACAAACAACAGCTGGAGAAACAGATACCAAAAATTATAGCAGATACACTTAGCTTGGTAGCTCCAGCACTAGACAGCGATTTTCCTGTAGTATCTTCTGACTCAGATGCAACGTGAGACATCTTGCAATATGTAAGAGAAAAAACAACATATAAAGCAAAATTGATCAAATTCCTTAAATGACAGTTTCAGGAATGGGAAAAAATGCCAAAAAACAAGCTTCTAGCAACCAGAAGCAATGAAAAAAACATAATTTATGTAAGAACTTACCTGATAAATTCATTTCTTTCATATTAACAAGAGTCCATGAGCTAGTGACGTATGGGATATACATTCCTACCTACCAGGAGGGGCAAAGTTTCCCAAACCTTAAAATGCCTATAAATACACCCCTCACCACACCCACAAATCAGTTTAACGAATAGCCAAGAAGTGGGGTGATAAGAAAAAGTGCGAAGCATATAAAATAAGGAATTGGAATAATTGTGCTTTATACAAAAAAATCATAACCACCACAAAAAAGGGTGGGCCTCATGGACTCTTGTTAATATGAAAGAAATGAATTTATCAGGTAAGTTCTTACATAAATTATGTTTTCTTTCATGTAATTAACAAGAGTCCATGAGCTAGTGACGTATGGGATAATGACTACCCAAGATGTGGATCTTTCCACACAAGAGTCACTAGAGAGGGAGGGATAAAATAAAGACAGCCAATTCCTGCTGAAAATAATCCACACCCAAAATAAAGTTTAACAAAAAACATAAGCAGAAGATTCAAACTGAAACCGCTGCCTGAAGAACTTTTCTACCAAAAACTGCTTCAGAAGAAGAAAATACATCAAAATGGTAGAATTTAGTAAAAGTATGCAAAGAAGACCAAGTTGCTGCTTTGCAGATCTGGTCAACCGAAGCTTCATTCCTAAACGCCCAGGAAGTAGATACTGACCTAGTAGAATGAGCTGTAATTCTTTGAGGCGGAGTTTTACCCGACTCAACATAGGCAAGATGAATTAAAGATTTCAACCAAGATGCCAAAGAAATGGCAGAAGCTTTCTGGCCTTTCCTAGAACCGGAAAAGATAACAAATAGACTAGAAGTCTTACGGAAAGATTTCGTAGCTTCAACATAATATTTCAAAGCTCTAACAACATCCAAAGAATGCAATGATTTCTCCTTAGAATTCTTAGGATTAGGACATAATGAAGGAACCACAATTTCTCTACTAATGTTGTTGGAATTCACAACTTTAGGTAAAAATTCAAAAGAAGTTCGCAACACCGCCTTATCCTGATGAAAAATCAGAAAAGGAGACTCACACGAAAGAGCAGATAATTCAGAAACTCTTCTAGCAGAAGAGATGGCCAAAAGGAACAAAACTTTCCAAGAAAGTAATTTAATGTCCAATGAATGCATAGGTTCAAACGGAGGAGCTTGAAGAGCTCCCAGAACCAAATTCAAACTCCAAGGAGGAGAAATTGACTTAATGACAGGTTTTATACGAACCAAAGCTTGTACAAAACAATGAATATCAGGAAGAATAGCAATCTTTCTGTGAAAAAGAACAGAAAGAGCAGAGATTTGTCCTTTCAAAGAACTTGCGGACAAACCCTTATCCAAACCATCCTGAAGAAATTGTAAAATTCTCGGTATTCTAAAAGAATGCCAAGAAAAATGATGAGAAAGACACCATGAAATATAAGTCTTCCAGACTCTATAATATATCTCTCGAGATACAGATTTACGAGCCTGTAACATAGTATTAATCACGGAGTCAGAGAAACCTCTATGACCAAGAATCAAGCGTTCAATCTCCATACCTTTAAATTTAAGGATTTCAAATCCGGATGGAAAAAAGGACCTTGTGACAGAAGGTCTGGTCTTAACGGAAGAGTCCATGGCTGGCAAGATGCCATCCGGACAAGATCCGCATACCAAAACCTGTGAGGCCATGCCGGAGCTATTAGCAGAACAAACGAGCATTCCCTCAGAATCTTGGAGATTACTCTTGGAAGAAGAACTAGAGGCGGAAAGATATAGGCAGGATGATACTTCCAAGGAAGTGATAATGCATCCACTGCCTCCGCCTGAGGATCCCGGGATCTGGACAGATACCTGGGAAGTTTCTTGTTTAGATGAGAGGCCATCAGATCTATCTCTGGGAGCCCCCACAATTGAACAATCTGAAGAAATACCTCTGGGTGAAGAGACCATTCGCCCGGATGCAACGTTTGGCGACTGAGATAATCCGCTTCCCAATTGTCTACACCTGGGATATGAACCGCAGAGATTAGACAGGAGCTGGATTCCGCCCAAACCAAAATTCGAGATACTTCTTTCATAGCCAGAGGACTGTGAGTCCCTCCTTGATGATTGATGTATGCCACAGTTGTGACATTGTCTGTCTGAAAACAAATGAACGATTCTCTCTTCAGAAGAGGCCAAAACTGAAGAGCTCTGAAAATTGCACGGAGTTCCAAAATATTGATCGGTAATCTCACCTCCTGAGATTCCCAAACTCCTTGTGCCGTCAGAGATCCCCACACAGCTCCCCAACCTGTGAGACTTGCATCTGTTGAAATTACAGTCCAGGTCGGAAGAACAAAAGAAGCCCCCTGAATTAAACGATGGTGATTTGTCCACCACGTTAGAGAGTGTCGAACAATCGGTTTTAAAGATATTAATTGAGATATCTTCGTGTAATCCCTGCACCATTGGTTCAGCATACAGAGCTGAAGAGGTCGCATGTGAAAACGAGCAAAGGGGATCGCGTCCGATGCAGCAGTCATAAGACCTAGAATTTCCATGCATAAGGCTACCGAAGGGAATGATTGTGACTGAAGGTTTCGACAAGCTGTAATCAATTTTAGACGTCTCTTGTCTGTTAAAGACAGAGTCATGGACACTGAATCTATCTGGAAACCCAGAAAGGTTACCCTTGTTTGAGGAATCAAAGAACTTTTTGGTAAATTGATCCTCCAACCATGATCTTGAAGAAACAACACAAGTCGATTCGTATGAGACTCTGCTAAATGTAAAGACGGAGCAAGTACCAAGATATCGTCCAAATAAGGAAATACCACAATACCCTGTTCTCTGATTACAGACAGAAGGGCACCGAGAATCTTTGTGAAAATTCTTGGAGCTGTAGCAAGGCCAAACGGTAGAGCCACAAATTGGTAATGCTTGTCTAGAAAAGAGAATCTCAGGAACTGATAATGATCTGGATGAATCGGAATATGCAGATATGCATCCTGTAAATCTATTGTGGACATATAATTCCCTTGCTGAACAAAAGGCAATATAGTCCTTACAGTTACCATCTTGAACGTTGGTATCCTTACATAACGATTCAATAATTTTAGATCCAGAACTGGTCTGAAGGAATTCTCCTTCTTTGGTACAATGAAGAGATTTGAATAAAACCCCATCCCCTGTTCCGGAACTGGAACTGGCATAATTACTCCAGCCAACTCTAGATCTGAAACACAATTCAGAAATGCTTGAGCTTTCACTGGATTTACTGGGACATGGGAAAGAAAAAATCTCTTTGCAGGAGGTCTCATCTTGAAACCAATTCTGTACCCTTCTGAAACAATGTTCTGAATCCAAAGATTGTGAACAGATTTGATCCAAATTTCTTTGAAAAAACGTAACCTGCCCCCTACCAGCTGAACTGGAATGAGGGCCGTACCTTCATGTGAACTTAGAAGCAGGCTTTGCCTTTCTAGCAGGCTTGGATTTATTCCAGACTGGAGATGGTTTCCAAACTGAAACTGCTCCTGAGGACGAAGGATCAGGCTTTTGTTCTTTGTTGAAACGAAAGGAACGAAAACGATTGTTTAGCCCTGTTTTTACCTTTAGATTTTTTATCCTGTGGTAAAAAAGTTCCTTTCCCACCAGTAACAGTTGAAATAATAGAATCCAACTGAGAACCAAATAATTTGTTTCCCTGGAAAGAAATGGAAAGTAGAGTTGATTTAGAAGCCATATCAGCATTCCAAGTCTTAAGCCATAAAGCTCTTCTGGCTAAGATAGCCAGAGACATAAATCTAACATCAACTCTAATAATATCAAAAATGGCATCACAGATGAAATTATTAGCATGCTGGAGAAGAATAATAATATCATGAGAATCACGATTTGTTACTTGTTGCGCTAGAGTTTCCAACCAAAAAGTTGAAGCTGCAGCAACATCAGCCAATGATATAGCAGGTCTAAGAAGATTACCTGAACATAGATAAGCTTTTCTTAGAAAAGATTCAATTTTTCTATCTAAAGGATCCTTAAACGAGGTACCATCTGACGTAGGAATGGTAGTACGTTTAGCAAGGGTAGAAATAGCCCCATCAACTTTAGGGATTTTGTCCCAAAAATTCTAACCTGTCAGGCGGAACAGGATATAATTGCTTAAAACGTTTAGAAGGAGTAAATGAATTACCCAATTTATCCCATTCCTTAGCAATTACTGCAGAAATAGCATTAGGAACAGGAAAGACTTCTGGAATAACCGCAGGAGCTTTAAAAACCTTATCCAAACGTATAGAATTAGTATCAAGAGGACTAGAATCCTCTATTTCTAAAGCAATTAGTACTTCTTTAAGTAAAGAGCGAATAAATTCCATCTTAAATAAATATGAAGATTTATCAGCATCAATCTCTGAGACAGAATCCTCTGAACTAGAAGAGTCCAAAGAATCAGAATGATGGTGTTCATTTAAAAATTCATCTGTAGAGAGAGAAGACTTTTTACGTTTACTAGAAGGAGAAATAACAGACAAAGCCTTCTTTATGGATTCAGAAACAAAATCTCTTATGTTATCAGGAACATTCTGCACCTTAGATGTTGAGGGAACTGCAACAGGCAATGGTACATCACTAAAGGAAATATTATCTGCTTTAACAAGTTTGTCATGACAATTAATACAAACAACAGCTGGAGAAATAGCTACCAAAAGTTTACAGCAGATACACTTAGCTTTGGTAGATCCAGCAGGCAGTGGTTTTCCTGTAGTATCTTCTGGCTCAGATGCAACGTGAGACATCTTGCAATATGTAAGAGAAAAAACAACATATAAAGCAAAATAAATCAAATTCCTTATAAGACAGTTTCAGGAATGGGAAAAAAATGCCAAACATCAAGCTTCTAGCAACCAGAAGCAAATGAAAATGAGACTGAAATAATGTGGAGACAAAAGCGACGCCCATATTTTTTAGCGCCAAATAAGACGCCCACATTATTTGGCGCCTAAATGCTTTTGGCGCCAAAAATGACGCCACATCCGGAACGCCGACATTTTTGGCGCAAAATAACGTCAAAAAATGACGCAACTTCCGGCGACACGTATGACGCCGGAAACGGAAATGAATTTTTGCGCCAAAAAAATCCGCGCCAAAAATGACGCAATAAAATGAAGCATTTTCAGCCCCCGCGAGCCTAACAGCCCACAGGGAAAAAAGTCAAATTTTTGAGGTAAGACAAAATATGATAATTTAAAGCATAATCCCAAATATGAAACTGACTGTCTGGAAATAAGGAAAGTTGAACATTCTGAGTCAAGGCAAATAAATGTTTGAATACATATATTTAGAACTTTATAAATAAAGTGCCCAACCATAGCTTAGAGTGTCACAGAAAATAAGACTTACTTACCCCAGGACACTCATCTACATGTTTGTAGAAAGCCAAACCAGTACTGAAACGAGAATCAGTAGAGGAAATGGTAAATATAAGAGTATATCGTCGATCTGAAAAGGGAGGTAAGAGATGAATCTCTACGACCGATAACAGAGAACCTTATGAAATAGACCCCGTAGAAGGAGATCACTGCATTCAATAGGCAATACTCTCCTCACATCCCTCTGACATTCACTGCACGCTGAGAGGAAAACCGGGCTCCAACTTGCTGCGGAGCGCATATCAACGTAGAATCTAGCACAAACTTACTTCACCACCTCCCTTGGAGGCAAAGTTTGTAAAACTGATTTGTGGGTGTGGTGAGGGGTGTATTTATAGGCATTTTAAGGTTTGGGAAACTTTGCCCCTCCTGGTAGGTAGGAATGTATATCCCATACGTCACTAGCTCATGGACTCTTGTTAATTACATGAAAGAAATAAGACTTAAATAATGTGGAGACAAAAGCGACGCCCTTATTTTTTAGCGCCAAATAAGACGCCCACATTATTTGGCGCCTAAATGCTTTTGGCGCCAAAAATGACGCCACATCCGGAACGCCGACATTTTTGGCGCAAAATAACGTCAAAAAATGACGCAACTTCCGGCGACACGTATGACGCCGGAAACGGAAAAGAAATTTTGCGCCAAAAAAGTCTGCGCCAAGAATGACGCAATAAAATGAAGCATTTTCAGCCCCCGCGAGCCTAACAGCCCACAGGAAAAAAAGAGTCAAATTTTTGAAGGTAAGAAAAAATGATTAATTCAAATGCATTATCCCAAATATGAAACTGACTGTCTGAAAAATAAGGAAAGTTGAACATTCTGAGTCAAGGCAAATAAATGTTTGAATACATATATTTAGAACTTTATAAACAAAGTGCCCAACCATAGCTTATAGTGTCACAGAAAATAAGATTTACTTACCCCAGGACACTCATCTACATGTTTGTAGAAAGCCAAACCAGTACTGAAACGAGAATCAGCAGAGGTAATGGTATATATAAGAGTATATCGTCGATCTGAAAAGGGAGGTAAGAGATGAATCTCTACGACCGATAACAGAGAACCTATGAAATAGACCCCGTAGAAGGAGATCACTGCATTCAAATAGGCAATACTCTCCTCACATCCCTCTGACATTCACTGCACGCTGAGAGGAAAACCGGGCTCCAACTTGCTGCGGAGCGCATATCAACGTAGAATCTAGCACAAACTTACTTCACCACCTCCATCGGAGGCAAAGTTTGTAAAAACTGAATTGTGGGTGTGGTGAGGGGAGTATTTATAGGCATTTTAAGGTTTGGGAAACTTTGCCCCTCCTGGTAGGAATGTATATCCCATACGTCACTAGCTCATGGACTCTTGCTAATTACATGAAAGAAAGTACATTTTTCTGTAATCTAATGGTTTGAACTGTTCTCCAATCCATGCTCTAGCTACAACAAAAGTGCCATATGGGGACAGTGCGGTTTGGAGAACAATTCAAACTGCTTGCTCACAGAAAAATGTACTTTTCATATCTATATTAAAAAGTAAGTTATAGCGCATCTTTGTTACAACTGATGAATGAAACTCCATCTAAAATATTGCTAACATTCTGGATCTGATTTTAAAAAGGGGAGAGTTTACGATTACTTTAAACTTTTATGATACAAATAGGGAATGCAATTTTAAACAACTAAACCTAGGTTGGCTCATATGCTGATTTCTAAGCCCTTGAAGGCCGCCTATTATCTCAATTTGACAGTTTTTCTCAGTGCACTGCTAGTTCACGTGTGCCATATATATATAACATTGTGCTCACTCCCGTGGAGTCACTAATTGGCTAAAATTTAAATCTGTCAAAAGAACTAAAATAAGGGGGCAGTCTGCAGAGGCTTAGATACAAGGTAATCACAGAAGTAAAAAGTATTTATATAACCGTGTTGGTTATAGAAAAACGAGAAATGAGTAATAAAGGGATTACCTATCTTTAAATAATACAGATTATGGAGTAGACTGTCCATGTAATATAGTTAGACTATTTTACTATTTAGAGCATAGTTTTGTTGATAACTATTAGGACAATTCATAGGGCAAGCTTGAATATTGTTTAATTCATGTAACACAATTGAATAACCCTATCTCTGCTCTCCCTCTCCTATTGCAGGCATTCCATAAGTCTTAAAAGGGATAGTTTACTTAAAAATGTTCTCCCTTTTAATTTGTTCCCAATAATCCACTTTACCTGCTGGAGTGTATTAAATTGTTTACAAGTATTTCCATTACCCTTATATTGGCATTTGAAATAGTTTATTTAGCCTGTGGTATACCCAACCATCCTGAAAGTTTTTGGCCTCGAGGCCAAGCTGTGTTAACACAGCCAGTATAAGAAATTACATTCCCAATGGGTTATAGAAGAGATAAGGTAATAAAATGTTTTTTTTCCATTGTTCTCTCCAAGTATTGGTGATTGGTTTATGTACACAATGTGATAAAGTAATGAGATCTGATTATACCCACAAGCTTAACCCATGTTATTAGGGTGTGGCTTCAAAACACAAAATCAGCTATTTCATATACACAAATAAGCCTTAAAAAAAGCAAATATCATACATTTTATACTCTGCAGCTGGTAAAAAAGTAATTGGAAATACATTAAGGGAAAAACAATTTTATAGTATACTGTCCCTTTAATTATAGAGAGATAGTACAAGGAGGCCCACATCATACGCAATAAGCAATATGTTATGGAGTGATGGGCTCACTGTTCTACTGCCAGCAACCTGGCGGGGAATGTGGCGAGGCCTTAAACTTAATTCATTTCAGATCTCTGCTTTTGGTAATTAAGCCTTATAGACCACTAGTGTTTCATTTAATTTTTTAATAGAGAGGAGAAGGAAGAAAAATACTTTTAAACATTTATTCTCATAGCTCAAGTCAGCTGGATGACAGTTTGTACATCTAACATAATGCTGCTACCACCTATTTATACCCCTAACAATATACAAGCAGGCGTCTTCTTTTCCAGTTATGGACAAGCTTTCTAAACAACACAGTCTCTTCCTTTTCTCAATCCTAATGGTTCCTACATTATTTGGTGTTGAAGTGCTTCTGTCATATAATATATCTGGGCTACTAAGTGACCCAAACCAATTGTACTTCTATAACAACTTCCCTTTACCACAAAAGTAATTTTGTTATAGGTTTATGAGGGACCGTTTTACTTCAGGAGGGGAAACATGTTGTTGCTACTATGTTTATCACTTAGAAAAACTAATGGGGAATGTCTAAATTTGTTCCATTGTATATTTGTTTATTGCAGCAATGGATGATAGACATCTGCTATATGGTTTTAATGTACAATTTATATGTTGTGTGCATAAAAGCATAATAATATGTATGTGTAACACACCCATTTAAGCAGCGCTTCTAAATGACAGACCAGATTATAAAAATAGAAATAATGTAGTCTATACGTTCTATAGTGACAATAAATTAGACAAAAAGATAATACATACAAAAATTAATACTAACATATAATGATAATGGAAATAATAAAAATTAAAATGTCCACAATACCCTGTGTCTTGTATTATAAATGACACATAGGGTCAATAAAAGTCTCTGAACAATCCCGTTTGATTTAAGTTCATGAATGAATCACCATGGATTTCAGTTCTTCAGTGTTATAAACTCCTCTATGCTTGGTCGGATTGTTGCTGCCTCCCCAGAAACTGTGATAGACACCCGGTCTCCGTAGAAAACTATGAGAATTTGTGCTACACCTACGCTTTTTCTAGGATGTTTCCTTCTGTTCATTTGAATTTTTAACTTTGTTTAATAAAAAGGACTTTTTATTCATTTACACAGTGGCTCTACTCTGTTTGTTTGAACTCTATTGCCACCAGCATTCAGAACCACCGTTTTTACCTGCTTTAGTTTTTGCCAAGCGCTGGGCTCTGTAGCGTCTCCTCCCCTGAAGGAACGTCACATCTGACGTCACCGCATTGGACTACCCAGAACTGTATGCGGCACAGAAGGGCTCACGCCGGAGGAATAAGCTGAACACAGCTACCGAGGACGCTCTCGGTCCGTGATATACGGTGAATACCCGGTGGATGAGGTCAGTGCATTTACTTGTACCGGAGGTATGTGGGACACTTGACATCTGCTATCAAGGCAGTATACGGAAGGCCTTTTGGGATTTCCCTGCAGTCCACACTGCGTTTCTAAGTTTTGTCATAGAAAAAGTGGGGAGGGAGAGCGCTCTTATAAGACCCAGGAGAGGATTCAATTCTCATCTCACATATATATATATATATATATATATAATATATATATATATATATATATATATATATATATATAGATTGCATTCACTGTTTGCCCTTGTACTCCGTTTCATTAAACAAAAAAGGGGACAGGCGCAACCGCGACTCTCAGCATCAGTTTATTTAGACACACTTAGGACAAACACTATTGCACTAAAAGATAACAATTGAAAAATCGCCTTAAAGCTCCAACCCCTCCTGGCTATCGATCTTTGTACGCAGTCACATCAGGCTGCTGCTTGTTATCTCCATGCAGACTTTTTCAACAAGTAATATTTGGATCCAAATATTACCTGTTGAAAAAGTCTGCCCATGTTGCGGACGAAACGCGTCCAGGAGTACAAAATGAAGGATTTGGAAACTTATGTTTTTAAACTTACCCTGCACCTAAGGCGACCTCACACAGTGAGATAAGATCCTGAACAGCGGCACCCGCACGGAGGTGACAAGCAAAGGCCTGAAGTGACTGCATACAAAGATCGATAGCCAGGAGGGGTTGGAGGTTTAAGGCGATTTTTCAATTGTTATCTTGTAAGTACAATAGTGTTTGTCCTAACTCTGCCTAAATAAACTGATGCTGTGAGTGGCGGTTGCGCCTCTCCCCTTTTATGTTTCTCATAATATGCATGTGTAACCTTGATTCCGCAAAAATAATAATAATAAAAAAGTTATAGTATGCAAATGATTTAAAAAATAAAAAAAAGAATTAAAAAAAATAAAATAATAAATTGCTCTTCAAGACGTGGTTTTCCACTCCAACACTTGCAGGGGCAGTCCTCATGCAATTAGATAAAAAAAAGGGTCTGTCCTGCGAGTGGGGAGATGTCTCCCATACAAATGAGAGCTCTCGGCTAGGTAAAAATTTGCAATCGCGAGCAAAGTACAGAGGGGGAAACTGGCGTGTTTTAAAACTTGATTACACTTGATACAAATTACACTGTTATCAGTTCACTGTAACTTAAATTTGCGGTAATTTTCCTATGAATAGGTTTTCCTTTCAGAATAACTAGTCTTGAGTATTTTGGTTAAAACTCGCTACTTTTTAACTTGCCATAAAAAACTGAGAACTGTAGTGCGAAAATGTTTACAGAATTACGCTGGGACTTGAGAAAAAAAAATGTATATACTTCCATGGAACCGCCCATCTTCAGTCCATTTTACAAAAAAACAACTACACATTGTATTTTGTACTTATAATGATCTATTTATATAGCCCATAAAAATGTTTTTGTTTTTTTAAATGTATAGTTTTGCTTATTTTTAAATAACATTGCTCTGATTTTCAGACTCCTAACCTAGCCCCAAAGTTTTAGGAGAATACCGACGTATACCTCCTCCAGCTTGCTTCTGTTTGTGTAAAGGGTCTTTTCATATACAAAGGAAGGGGGAGGGGGGAGTGTCTGATATTTCCCACTTGCAGTGGGTGTTCTAGTAACCTTTTAAACAGAGCTAAACTGGAAGATTCTGAGTACGTTTTTAAACAGTTTTATACTGGATTTTTATACAAGTATCTGTGCATATTATTCTTTATAGTAGTGTCTATTACATGCAGTTATATGAAAATTGGTGTATACTGTCTCTTTAAGTACAAATTTCTTGCTTTTCTTGCACATCCAGTGTACTTAAATTACAATTTGCGCTGTGCATAATTAATACAATTTATTCCAGCGTAATTTACTTACAAATTTTACGTTTTTGATAAAATACACTTTTTGGTTAACTATTTAGTTATGAATTTTGATGCACTTTAACAATACAATGTTTCCCTGTGTATTTTTCTGTGAATGGTTCAATTATTAATTTTGAAAGATTTAGTAAATTACACATTTTATTAGTATTGAATGCATCTCCTTTCCATAGACGCCCCTTAGCGAGACACCCTGTTTTCAGGGTAAAAAACACCAACTGGCACTGTGAGTAAGCAATATCAAGAAGACTAGACCTAATACACTAATAGTCCGGTGCTACCCCAGAACATATAATACAACAAACACTCAGGACAGACAGGAGAGAAAAAAGTTAGGGGCTCATAGCACTCCTCCACATCAGAGTAACTAGGTTAAAAGATAACCTTTATTAATTAATAAAGACAAGCAATCCCTGTATAAACACACCACCACCAACTATAATAACCGTGATATACCCCCCTGTTTCCTGGCCGTTAACAGGATACATCGGCTTCAGGTGCCAGGGGTGAAGAGTACGGATAACACACATAAACAGACACGTTTAGGCCTGTGACCTGGCCATTCTCAATGTTAGTTGCAAATGACAAGCCGAAATAATGGGAGTCGGTCCCTTATAAACCCCACTAAGGGTAAGCAAGCAATCAGATCTCATATTGTCATTAGCCCCCTCCAATCACCTAATCATTCATCCTTACTGGTTACATGGAGGGTGAGCAATTGCTTCTATACTCTCATTGGCTATACCATTAGTCTAAGCACCAACACAAAGAGGGAAATCGCGACTAGACGAATACTGCATAGTAGTGACATCAGAAATCGGCATATGTTAAAGACCGATGTATGTTCTCCTGTTAAGGTGCACTAACAGCAAAAAGGACTCATATTCCATGCTTACACCATTCCTGAGAACAGGTTACTTACTACCCATCAGATTTAAAAAAAACCTTACTCAAGATAATCGTTAGACATCACCGATTAGCTTCAACAGTTGTTCGTGATTTTCTCCACCAGGGAAATAGAAGAAGTGGGGAGCATTCTTATAGAATTTAACCAGCCCAGAGATATTTTGGGGCCTAAATAAAGGGTAGATTCTGTGTACATAAAATTACAAGGACACAATGGGATTAAAGGGACATTCAAAATTATATTAAAATATTTAAAAAAAAAAAAATCATTTAACTAGAAAAAAAAAATAATCCCATTTAAATAATAATCAAAACCCCCAAAATTTATGCTTACCTGATAAATCTCTCTTTCCGGATAAGGAGAGTCCACAACGTCATTCCAATTACTAGTGGGAATATCACTCCTAGCCAGCAGGAGGAGGCAAAGAGCACCACAGCAAAGCTGTTAAGAATCACTCCCCTACCCATAATCCCCAGTCATTTGAGCGAAGGGAAATGGAAAAAGGAATAACACAAAAGGTGTAGAGGTGCCTAAGGTTTAGTAAAAAAATAACTCTTTATTAAGGGTGGGGTCGTGGACTCTCCATATCCGGAAAGAAAGAAATTTATCAGGTAAGCATACATTTTGTTTTCTTTCCTAAGATATGGAGAGTCCACAACGTCATTCCAATTACTAGTGGGAACCAATACCCAAGCTAGAGGGCACAGAATGAATAGGGAGGGAAAACAAGACAGGCAGACCTAAACAGAAGGCACCACTGATTGAAGAACCTTTCTCCCAAAAGAGGCCTCAGCCGAGGCAAAAGTATCAAATTTGGAAAAAACGCTTGACAAAACAGGGAAAGTCTGCCCCGCATTTGATCCGATCCCGGATTGGGGGCCGACCCTTCATGCTGAATTAGACTCAGCTGAGGGTTTCTTTGATTATTTCCCCTTATTCCAAGAAGACTTGGACTGTTCCTGCTTGGAAGAGGGAGAGGAAGACTTGACCTTTGAAGTTACGAAAGGAACAAAAATTACTTTGACGTCCTTTAGGTCTGTTCTTCTTGTCTTGTGGTAGAAAAGACCCTTTTCCACCCATAATATCAGAAATTATTTCTGCCAGACAAGGTCCAAACAAGGTCTTACTCTTGCAAGGAAGTGCCAGAAGCTTGGGCTTGTAAGTAATATCAGCTGACCAAGATTTTAGCCACAAAGCACTGCGGGCTAAGACAGTGAAGCCAGACATCTTGGCTCCCAGTCTAATAACTTGCATGTTAGCATCAGAAATAAAGGAACTGGCTAGTTTGAGAGTCTTAATCCTATCTAGGATCTTCTCCAACGGAGTCTCTGCTAAAATTGGATTGAGACAAGACGTTGCACCAATAAGATGCCACACTTGCTACTGTGGCACTACAAACTGCAGGTTGCCATTGAAGACCTTGATGAACATGCATCTTTTTCAAATAAGCCTCCAGCTTTATGTCCATGGGATCCTTAAATGAGCAGCTATCCTATAGGGATCGTAGTTTTCTTAGCCACAGTAGAAATAGCCCCTTCTACTTTAGGCACTGTGCACCAAGAATCTTTAATGGAGTCAGCAACAGGAAACATCTTTTTGGAGACGGGAGAAAGGTGTCCCTGGCTTCTCCCATTCCTGTGAAATAATCTCCGTCACACGGTCTGGAACAGGAAACACTTCCACAGAGGAAGGAACATCATAGTATTTATTAAGTTTACTAGACTTCTTAGGGTTGACAGAAGTATCGGAGTCGTCCAAAGTAGCCAATACCTCCTTTAACAGTATACAAAGGTGTTCAAGCTTAAATCCAAAGTTTACTTCTTCAGTATCAGATAAAGGAATTATACTGTCCAAATCTGAGGTTTCACCCTCAGAGGCTACCAACGTATCCTCATTATCAGACTTATGAGGGAGGGCAACCTGTGTAGCAGTAGATGGGACAGAAACCTTACTATCTGAAAGTCTAATTTTCCTCTTGCGTTTTCCCAGTATAGCAAAAGCAGAAAATGCTGCAGAAGATAACTGTGCAGCAAAATCTGCAGGCAAATAAACTCCTCCAGGAGGCTGAGAGGAACTGCAGGGCACTGTATGTGACGCCATTGAGGCTTGGGATGCCTGAACAGCATCATCCTGAGAGACACTGGGCTCAGAGGACAACAATTTATCTTTACATTGAAGAGTTCTAGCTAAGCATGCAGCACAGAATTGCATGGGCAAAACAATGTGCTTCTAAGCATAATAAATAATATCACAAGAAACTTGATCTATGTCCATCACAGCTTAAATAAAATTCCAACAGCTTAAATAAAATTGTTTGAATTAACAAAAAAAGAACTTTTATTAAAATAAGACTACTGTCACTTTAAGCAATCTTTCCTTCAGAGCAAATAACACAATTAACTGGATTGGAAAATAAACTAGGAACCTCTACACCTCAGTTACATGCTGAGGTAGCCTACCTGACCCCTCTGAATAATACGATTGTAAGGCAAACTGAAATCCAGCAGGTCGCAACCCTCCTGATCTGTAGAGCAGCTTAGACACAAACAGCCGCTCCGCTCATTACTGAGAACGAAAGTGCAGCGGGTCACGTGATCGGCCAAAGTGAAACTGCGCCATACATTCAAAAGCGTGCTTTTCTCAGTACAGCCAATTGAGCCAGATGCAAAGTTACAACAGTGTAACCAAGTAAATAAATGCCTAAAACACAACGGTCCTACCATTTAAAGAGACACATTGATAAACTTAAAAGACATCCCTCTCAACAATAAACTGCCTCACTAAAGCCCAATTTTCAATATGAGCCCCATAATACAAATATATATGGTAAGAGAATCCTCCCCACACATAGAAAGAGATTAACCCCAAGTCTCTGTCACATAATAAGTGCCTGCATCCTGCCAATGTCAATCCTTAATAAAGGATAAGTGTGTACCAGTAAATATAGCAGCAGTATCCTCTAAAGTGCAAGTCTCCAGTACCTAGAAGACAAAATGTAAATTTATGCTTACCTGATAAATTGATTTCTTCTATGGTAAGACGAGTCCACGGATTCATCCTTCACTTGTGGTATATTATCCTCCTAACAGGAAGTGGCAAAGAGCACCACAGCAGAGCTGTCTATATAGCTCCTCCCTTAGCTCCACCCCCCAGTCATTTGACCGAAGGTACAGGAAGAAAAAGGAGAAACTACAAGGTGCAGAGGTGACTGAAGTTTAAATAAAAAAAATATAATCTGTCTTAAAATGACAGGGCGGGCCGTGGACTCGTCTTACCATAGAAGAAATCAATTTATCAGGTAAGCATAAATGTACTTTTCTTCTATAAAGGTAAGACGAGTCCACGGATTCATCCTTTACTTGTGGGATACAATACCAAAGCTACAGGACACGGATGAACGGGAGGGACAAGACAGATGGTTAAACAGAAGGCACCACTGCTTGAATAACTTTTCTCCCAAAAATAGCCTCCGAAGAAGCAAAGGTATCAAATTTGTAAAATTTGGAAAAGGTATGAAGCGAAGACCAAGTCGCAGCCTTACAAATCTGTTCAACAGAAGCATCATTTTTAAAAGCCCATGTGGAAGCCACCGCTCTAGTAGAGTGAGCTGTAATTCTTTCAGGAGGCTGCTGTGCAGCAGTCTCGTATGCCAGACGGATGATGCTTTTCAGCCAAAAGGCAAGAGAGGTAGCCGTAGCTTTTTGACCTCTACATTTTCCAGAATAGACAACAAACAAAGAAGATGTTTGACGGAAATCTTTGGTTGCTTGCAAGTAAAACTTTAAAGCACGAACCACATCCAAGTTGTGCAATAGATGCTCCTTCTTAGAGGAAGGATTAGGACACAGAGAAGGAACAACAATTTCCTGATTAATATTCTTATTAGTAACAACCTTAGGAAGGAATCCAGGTTTGGTACGCAAAACCACCTTATCAGCATGGAAAACAAGATAAGGCGAGTCACATTGCAATGCAGATAGTTCAGAAACTCTTCGAGCCGAAGAGATAGCAACTAAAAATAGAACTTTCCAAGATAGAAGCTTAATATCTATGGAATGCATAGGTTCAAACGGAACCCCTTGAAGAACTTTAAGAGCTAAATTCAAACTCCATGGCGGAGCAACAGGTTTAAACACAGGCTTGATTCTAACTAAAGCCTGACAGAACGACTGAACGTTTGTGCAGTAGAATTGATAAAGCAGATATCTGTCCCTTTAAGGAACTAGCTGATAGCCCCTTCTCCAATCCTTGTTGGACAAAGGACAAAATCCTAGGAATCCTGATCTTACTCCATGAGTAGCCTTTGGATTTGCACCAATAAAGATATTTACGCCATATTTTATGATAAATTTTCCTGGTGACAGGCTTTCGAGCCTGAATCAAGGTATCTATGACCGACTCCGAGAAACCCCGCTTGGATAAGATCAAGCGTTCAATCTCCAAGCAGTCAGCCGCAGAGAAACTAGATTTGGATGCTGGAACGGACCTTGAATCAGAAGGTCCTGTCTCAGTGGTAGAGTCCATGGTGGAAGAGATGACATGTCCACCAAGTCTGCATACCAAGTCCTGCATGGCGACGCAGGTGCTATCAAAAACACCGAAGCTCTCTCCTGTTTGATTCTGGCAATCAAACGAGGAAGGAGAGGAAATGGTGGAAACACATAAGCCAGGTTGAACGACCAGGGTACTGCTAGAGCATCTATCAGTACTGCCTGAGGGTCCCTTGACCTGGACCCGTAACGAAGAAGTTTGGCGTTCTGACGAGACGCCATCAGATCCAATTATGGTGTGCCCCATTGCTGAATCAATTGTGCAAATACCTCCGGATGGAGTTCCCACTCCCCCGGATGAAAAGTCTGACGACTTAGAAAATCCGCTTCCCAGTTCTCCACTCCTGGGATAAAGATTGCTGATAGATGGCAAGAGTGAGTCTCTGCCCATCGAATTATTTTGGTAACCTCTATCATCTCTAGAGAACTCTTTGTTCCCCCTTGATGATTGATATATGTTACAGTCGTGATATTGTCCAACTGGAATCTTATTAATGCGGCCGACGCCAGCTGAGGCCACGCCTGAAGCGCGTTGAATATCGCTCTCAGTTCTAGAATATTTATCGGGAGGAGAGCCTACTCCCGAATCCTCAAACCCTGAACTTTCAGGGAATTCCAGACTGCACCCCAGCCCAATAGGCTGGCGTCCGTCGTCACTATGACCCACGCTGGCCTGCGGAAACACATTCCCTTGGACAGATGATCCTGTGACAACCATCAAAGAAGAGAGTCTCTGGTCTCTTGGTCCAGATCTATCTGAGGAGATAAATCTGCATAATCCCCATTCCACTGTCTGAGCATGCAAAGTTGCAGTGGTCTGAGATGCAAGCGAGCAAACGGAACTATGTCCATTGCCGCTACCATTAAGACAATTACCTCCATACACTGAGCCACTGACGGCCGAGGAATGGAATGAAGAGCTCGGCAGATGGATAAAATTTTTGATTTCCTGACCGCCGTCAGAAAAATTTTCATGTCCACCGAATCTATCAGAGTTCCCAGGAATGGAACTCTTGTGAGAGGGATAAGTGAACTCTTTTTTTACGTTCACCTTCCACCCGTGAGATCTTAGAAAAGCCAACACGATGTCCGTGTGAGACTTGGCTAGTTGGTAAGTTGACGCCTGGATTAAGATATCGTCCAGATAAGGTGCCACAGCTATGCCCCGCGGCCTTAGAACCGCCAGAAGGGACCCTAGCACCTTTGTGAAAATTCTGGGAGCCGTGGCCAACCCGAAGGGAAGAGCCACAAACTGGTAATGCTTGTCCAGAAAGGCAAACCTGAGGAACTGGTGATGATGTTTGTGGATAGGAATGTGTAGATACGCATCCTTTAAATCCACGGTGGTCATATATTGACCCTCCTGGATCATCGGCAAAATAGTCCGAATGGTCTCCATCTTGAAGGATGGGACTCTGAGGAATTTGTTTAGGATCTTGAGATCCAAAATTGTTCTGAAGGTTCCCTCTTTTTTGGGAACCACAAACAGACTGGAGTAGAACCCTTGCCCCTGTTCTGTTTTCGGAACTGGGCAGATCCCTCCCATGGTATATAGGTCTTCTACACAGCATAAGAACGCCTCTCTTTTTGTCTGGTTTACAGACAATTGAGAAAGATGGAATCTCCCCCTTGGGCAAGAATCTTTGAAATCTAGAAGATACCCCTGGGTCACGATTTCTAAAGCCTAGGAGTCCTGAAGTCTCTTGCCCAAGCCTGAGCAAAGAGAGAAAGTCTGCCCCCTACTAGATCCGGTCCCGGATCGGGGGCTACCCCTTCATGCTGTCTTGGTGGCAGCAGCGGGCTTCTTGGCCTGTTTACCCTTGTTCCTAGTCTGGTTAGTTCTCCAGACTGACTTGGATTGAGCAAAATTCCCCTCTTGCTTTGCTGCAGGGGAAGAGGTATAGGGACCACCTTTGAAGTTTCGAAAGGAATGAAAATTATTTTGTTTGGTCCTCATCTTATTCGTCTTATCCTGAGGAAGGGCATGGCCTTTCCCTCCAGTGATGTCTGAAATGATCTATTTCAGTTCAGGCCCGAATAGGGTCTTACCCTTGAAAGGGATGGCTAAAAGCTTAGCCTTTGATGACACATCAGCAGACCAGAACTTAAGCCATAACGCTCTACGCGCTAAAATGGCAAAACCTGAATTCTTCGCTGCTAATTTAGCCAGTTGAAAAGCGGCATCTGTAATGAAAGAATTAGCTAGCTTGAGAGCTCTAATTCTATCCAGAATATCATCTAATGGGGTCTCAACCTGAAGAGCCTCTTCCAGAGCCTCGAACCAAAAGGACGCTGCAGTAGTTACAGGAACAATGCACGCTATAGGTTGGAGAAGAAAACCTTGATGAACAAATATTTTCTTCAGGAGACCCTCTAATTTTTTATCCATAGGATCTTTGAAAGCACAACTGTCCTCAATAGGTATAGTTGTACGCTTAGCCAGGGTAGAAATAGCTCCCTCCACCTTAGGGACCGTCTGCCACGAGTCCTGCACGGCGTCTGATATAGGAAACGTTTTCTTAAAAGTAGGAGGGGGAGCGAACGGAATATCTGGTCTATCCCACTCCTTAGTAACAATTTCCGAAATCCTCTTAGGGACCGGAAAAACATCAGTGTAGGCAGGAACCTCTAGGAATCTGTCCATTTTACACAATTTCTCTTGAACTACAATAGGGTCACAATCATCCAGAGTCGCTAAAACCTCCCTGAGCAATAAGCGGAGGTGTTCTAGTTTAAATTTAAAAGCCGTCATATCTGAATCTGTCTGAGGGAACATATTTCCTGAATCAGAAATCTCTCCCCTCAGCCAGCAAATCCCTCACTTCAGAACATTGTGAGGGTACATCGGATATGGCTAATAAAGCGTCAGAGGGCTCAGCGTTTGTTCTCACACCAGACCTACTGCGCTTCCCCTGCAACCCAGGCAGCTTAGATAAAACCTCTGTGAGGGTAGTATTCATAACTGCGGCCATATCTTGCAGGGTGAAAGAATTAGACGCACTAGAAGTACTTGGCGTCGCTTGTGCGAGCGTTAATGGTTGTGACACTTGGGGAGAATTAGATGGCATAACCTGATTCCCTTCTGACTGAGAATCATCCTGCGACATACTTTTAGTAGCTAAAATATGTTCTTTACAATTTATTGACCTTTCAGTGCATGAGGGACACATTCTAAGTGGAGGTTCCACAATGGCTTCTAAACATATTGAACATTGACTTTCCTCAATGTCAGACATGTTGAACAGGCTAGTAATGACTACAAACAATCATGAAAACACTTTATTTAGTGAAAAAAATAACAATCTTAAAAAAACGGTACTGCGCCTTTAAGAGAAAAAAAGCATACACGTTCTGCAAAACAGCCTAAACATGCACCAAATTTTTCAGAATTTTGTACGCAGACACAATATATGTAGTTAAGATTGTCCCACAAGGAATTTTAACAATTAACCCTTTAATGTGCAAACCGGATTGAAAATAGGCCCAGATCCGGAAAAAAAACACCCTCAGCACCTTGCCACAGCCCTGCTGTGGCCCTACCTGCCCTCAGGGATAGTAAATGTGGGGTTAAAGCTTCGATTTGGCCCAAAACATCCACCAGGGCCCTCAGGAGTTAGAGCTTGATGCTTGCTGAGGCGCGAAAATAGGCCCCGCCCATCTCACTCGATGTCTCCAGCCTCAAAGAACCGCACCAGAGCGGTTATAACTAGCCATGTGGGTTCTGAGACCAAGAAATGAAGCCATGTGTGCCCTCAATAAAGTTGCCCAAAACGTTATAGCCCACAAAACCTTAAAGCACTCCCAGATCATAAAAACGTTTGCCCACAAACATTTACAAGTCAGTGTCAACCATATTAGTAATTGGCCCCTTATGCAAGCTTAGTAATGCCCTTCTTATTAGCTCTAGGATTACTGCTTACCCTTACCCTCCTGGGTATAATGTCAGCCTTTCTGAAATACACAGTCTCTCCAGAAAAATATGACTGAACATACCTCACTGCTGCATAGCATGAAAACGTTCCTCACACTGTAGTTTCCTGTACTCCTCAGCCTCTGTGGGAACAGCAATGGACCTTAGTAACAAATGCTAAGATCATCATCCACCAGGCAGCAGTCTGCTGCCTGAGAGTAAATAGTACACACCGGTACCATTTAAAATAAACTCTTGCTTGAAGAAATTAAAAACTAATATTTTATCACCTCTTTCACTTTACCCTTCCTACTTACTTAGAGTAGGCAAAGAGAATGGCTGAAGGGTGGAGCTAAGGGAGGAGCTATATAGACAGCTCTGCTGTGGTGCTCTTTGCCACTTCCTGTTAGCAGGAGGATAATATCCCACAAGTAAAGGATGAATCCGTGGACTCGTCTTACCTTTATAGAAGAAAACATAATTTATGTAAGAACTTACCTGATAAATTCATTTCTTTCATATTAGCAAGAGTCCATGAGCTAGTGACGTATGGGATATACATTCCTACCAGGAGGGGCAAAGTTTCCCAAACCTCAAAATGCCTATAAATACACCACTCACCACACCCACAATTCAGTTTAACGAATAGCCAAGAAGTGGGGTGATAAGAAAGGAGCGAAAGCATCAAAATAAGGAATTGGAATAATTGTGCTTTATACAAAAAAATCATAACCACCACAAAAAGGGTGGGCCTCATGGACTCTTGCTAATATGAAAGAAATGAATTTATAAGGTAAGTTCTTACATAAATTATGTTTTCTTTCATGTAATTAGCAAGAGTCCATGAGCTAGTGACGTATGGGATAGTAAATACCCAAGATGTGGAACTTCCACGCAAGAGTCACTAGAGAGGGAGGGATAAAATAAAGACAGCCAATTCCGCTGAAAAATAATCCACAACCCAAAACAAAAGTTTTAATCTTAATAATGAAAAAAACTGAAATTATAAGCAGAAGAATCAAACTGAAACAGCTGCCTGAAGTACTTTTCTACCAAAAACTGCTTCAGAAGAAGAGAAAACATCAAAATGGTAGAATTTAGTAAAAGTATGCAAAGAAGACCAAGTTGCTGCTTTGCAAATCTGATCAACAGAAGCTTCATTCCTAAACGCCTAGGAAGTAGAAACTGACCTAGTAGAATGAGCCGTAATCCTTTGAGGCGGAGATTTACCTGACTCTACATAAGCATGATGAATCAAAGACTTTAACCAAGACGCCAAAGAAATGGCGGAGGCCTTCTGACCTTTCCTGGAACCAGAAAAGATAACAAAAAGACTAGAAGTCTTTCTAAAATCCTTAGTAGCTTCAACATAATATTTTAAAGATCTTACTACATCCAAAGAATGTAAAGATCTCTCCTTTGAATTCTTAGGATTAGGGCACAATGAAGGGACAACAATTTCTCTACTAATGTTGTTAGAATTCACAACCTTAGGTAAAAATGTAAATGAAGTCCGCAACACCGCCTTATCCTGATGAAAAATCAGAAAAGGAGACTCACAAGAAAGAGCAGATAACTCAGAAACTCTTCTAGCAGAAGAGATGGCCAAAAGGAACAGAACTTTCCAAGAAAGTAATTTAATATCCAGAGAATGCATAGGTTCAAACAGAGGAGCTTGTAAAGCCCTGAGAACCAAATTAAGACTCCAAGGAGGAGAGATTGACTTAATAATGGGTTTGATACGAACCAAAGCCTGTACAAAACAATGAATATCAGGAAGATTAGCAATCTTTCTGTGAAAAAGAACAGAAAGAGCAGAGATTTGTCCTTTCAAGGAACTTGCAAACAAACCTTTATCCAAACCATCCTGAAGAAACTGTAAAATTCTAGGAATTCTAAAAGAATGCCAGGAAAATTTATGAGAAGAACACCAAGAAATGTAAGTCTTCCAGACTCAATAATAAATCTTCCTAGACACAGATTTACGAGCCTGTAACATAGTATTAATTACTGAGTCAGAGAAACCTCTATGACTAAGAATCAAGCGTTCAATTTCCATACCTTCAAATTTAATGATTTGAGATCCTGATGGAAAAAAGGGCCTTGATATAGAAGGTCTGGTCTTAACGGAAGAGTCCAAGGCTGGCAACTGGCCATTCGAATGAGATCCGCATACCAAAACCTGTGAGGCCATGCTGGAGCCACCAGCAGTACAAACGAACGTTCCATTAGAATTTTGGAAATCACTTTTGGAAGAAGAACTAGAGGCGGAAAGATATAGGCAGGATGATAATTCCAAGGAAGCGATAACGCGTCCACTGCCTCCGCCTGAGGATCCCTGGATCTGGACAGATACCTGGGAAGTTTCTTGTTTAGATGAGAGGCCATCAGATCTATTTCTGGAAGTCCCCAGATTTGAACAATCTGAAGAAATACCTCTGGGTGAAGAGACCATTCGCCCGGATGTAACGTCTGACGACTGAGATAATCCGCTTCCCAATTGTCTACACCTGGGATGTGAACCGCAGAGATTAGACAGGAGCTGGATTCCGCCCATAGAAGTATCCGAGATACTTCTTTCATAGCCTGAGGACTGTGAGTCCCACCTTGATGATTGACATATGCCACGGTTGTGACATTGTCTGTCTGAAAACAAATAAACTATTCTCTCTTCAGAAGAGGCCAGAATTGAAGAGCTCTGAAAATCGCACGGAGTTCCAAAATGTTGATTGGTAATCTCGCCTCCTGAGATTCCCAAACCCCCTGCTCTGTCAGAGACCCCCATACAGCACCCCAACCTGACAGACTCGCATCTGTTGAGATCACAGTCCAGGTTGGACGAACAAAAGAAGCCCCTTGGACTAAACGATGGTGATCTATCCACCACATCAGAGAATGTCGTACATTGGGATTTGAGGATATTGATTGTGATATCTTTGTATAATCCCTGCACCACTGGTTCAGCATGCAAAGCTGAAGAGGTTGCATGTGAAAACGAGCAAAGGGGATCGCGTCCGATGCAGCAGTCATGAGACCTAGAATTTCCATGCACAAAGCTACCGAAGGGAATGATTGAGACTGAAGGTTTCGACAGGCTGAAACCAATTTCAGACATCTCTTTTCTGTTAGAGACAAGGTCATGGACACTGAATCTATTTGAAAACCCAAAAAGGTTACCTTTGTCTGAGGAATCAATGAACTCTTTGGTAAATTGATCCTCCAACCATGTCTTTGAAGAAACGACACAAGTCGATTCGTATGAGATTCTGCAGAATGTGAAGACTGAGCAAGTACCAAGATATCGTCCAAATAAGGAAATACCGCAATACCCTGTTCTCTGATTACAGAGAGAAGGGCACCGAGAACTTTTGAAAAGATCCTTGGAGCTGTTGCTAGGCCAAACGGAAGGGCCACAAACTGGTAATGCTTGTCTAGAAAAGAGAATCTCAGAAACTGAAAGTGATCTGGATGAATTGGAATATGAAGGTATGCATCCTGTAAATCTATTGTGGACATATAATTCCCTTGCTGAACAAAAGGCAGAATAGTCCTTATAGTTACCATTTTGAATGTCGGTATCCTTACATAACGATTCAATATTTTTAGATCCAGAACTGGTCTGAAGGAATTCTCCTTCTTTGGTACAATGAATAGATTTGAGTAAAACCCCAGACCCCGTTCCAGAACTGGAACTGGCACAATTACTCCAGCCAACTCTAGATCTGAAACACATTTCAGAAACGCCTGAGCCTTCACTGGGTTTATTGGAATGCGAGAGAGAAAAAATCTTCTCGCAGGCGGCCTTACCTTGAAACCTATTCTGTACCCTTGTGAAACAATGTTCTGAATCCAAAGACTGTGAATCAAATTGATCCAAATATCTTTGAAAAATCGTAACCTGCTGTGCTGGAATGAGGGCCGCACCTTCATGTGGACTTGGGAGCTGGCTTTGATTTTCTAAAAGGCTTGGATTTATTCCAGACTGGAGAAGGTTTCCAAATGGAAACCGTTCCTTTAGGGGAAGGGTCAGGCTTCTGTTCCTTATTTTGACGAAAGGAACGAAAACGATTAGCAGCCCTGTATTTACCCTTAGATTTTTTGTCCTGAGGCAAAAAAGATCCTTTCCCTCCAGTAACAGTTGAAATAATAGAATCCAACTGAGAACCAAATAACGTATTACCTTGGAAAGAAAGAGAAAGTAAAGTTGACTTAGAAGTCATATCTGCATTCCAAGTTTTAAGCCATAAAGCTCTTCTAGCTAAAATAGCTAAAGACATATACCTGACATCAATTCTAATGATATCAAAGATGGCATCACAAATAAAGTTATTAGCATGTTGAAGAAGTTTAACAATGCTATGAGTATCATGATCTGACACTTGTTGTGCTAACGTCTCCAACCAGAAAGTGGAAGCAGCAGCAACATCAGCCAAAGAAATAGCAGGTCTAAGAAGATTACCTGAACATAAATAAGCTCTCCTTAGAAAGGATTCAAGCTTCCTATCTAAAGGATCCTTAAAGGAAGTACTATCCGCCGTAGGAATAGTAGTACGTTTAGCAAGAATAGAGATAGCCCCATCAACTTTAGGGATTTTATCCCAAAACTCTAATCTATCAGATGGCACAGGGTACAATTTCTTAAACCTTTTAGAAGGAGTAAATGAAGTACCCAGATTATTCCATTCCCTAGAAATTACTTCAGAAATAGCATCAGGGACAGGAAAAACTTCTGGAATAACTATATGAGGTTTGAAAACCGAATTTAAACGCTTAGTAGATTTAGTATCAAGAGGACTAGACTCCTCCATATCTAATGCGATTAACACTTCTTTAAGTAAAGAACAAATAAATTCCATTCTAAATAAATATGAAGATTTATCAGTATCAATATCTGAGACAGAATCTTCTGAACCAGATAAATCCTCATCAGAAACAGATAAGTCAGAATGACGACGGTCACTTAAAAATTCATCTGAAATATGAGAAGTTTTAAAGACCTTTTACGTTTACTGGAAGGAGGAATAACAGACAGAGCCTTCCTAATAGATTTAGAAACAAATTCTTTTACATTAACAGGAACATCCTGAGCATTAGATGTTGAGGGAACAACAACAGGTAATGGATTATTACTAATGGAAATACTATCTGCATTAGCAAGTTTATCATGACATTCATCACAAACTACAGCCGGAGGAACAGTTACCACAAGTTTACAACAAATGCACTTAACTATGGTAGAACCAGCATCAGGCAGCGTCTTTCCAGAAGTAGATTCTGATCCAGGGTCAAGTTGAGACATCTTGCAATATGTAATAGAAAAAACAACATATAAAGCAAAATTATCAAATTCCTTAAATGACAGTTTCAGGAATGGGAAAAAATGCCAATGAACAAGCCTCTAGCAACCAGAAGCAATAAAAAATGAAACTGAAATAATGTGGAAAAAGGTGGAGACAAGAATGACGCCCACATATTTTTTTTTTGGCGCCAAAAAGGACGCCCACATTATTGGCGCTAAGTACCACACCTATATTTTTTGGCGCTAAGAATGACGCCACATCCGGTGACGACGAAAAATAACGCCCACATGTTTGGCGCAAAAAAACGTAAAAAAAACTTCCAGCGTCAATTAGGGCGCCGGAAATGACAATTTTTTTGCGCCAAAAAAGTCTGCGCCAAAAATGACGCAATAAATTGAAGCATTTTCAGCCCCCGCGAGCCTAACAGCCCACAGGGAAAAAAAGTCAATTGAAAAACTGTAAGGTAAGAAAATTGAATCATTCATATGCATTATCCCAAATAATGAAACTGACTGTCTGAAATAAGGAATACTGATTACCCTGAATCAAGGCAAATATAAGTTTAAACACATATATTTAGAACTTTAAATAAAGTGCCCAACCATAGCTTAAGAGTGTCATAATAAAATAAGACTTACTTACCCCAAGACACTCATCTACATATAGTACATAGCCAAACCAGTACTGAAACGAGAATCAGTAGAGGTAATGGTATATTTAGAATATATTGTCGATCTGAAAAGGGAGGTAGGAGAAGAAATCTCTACGACCGATAACAGAGAACCTATGAAATAGATCCCGTAGAAGGAGACCATGGTATTCAAATAGGCAATACTCTCTTCACATCCCTCTGACATTCACTGCACTCTGAGAGGAAAACCGGGCTCCAACCTGCTGCCAAGCGCATATCAACGAAGAATCTAGCACAAACTTACTTCACCACCTGCACGGGAGGCAAAGTTTGTAAAACTGAATTGTGGGTGTGGTGAGGGGTGTAATTTATAGGCATTTTGAGGTTTGGGAAACTTTGCCCCTCCTGGTAGGAATGTATATCCCATACGTCACTAGCTCATGGACTCTTGCTAATCACATGAAAGAAAAGCACTTACCTGCAAATCCTTGCTTTCAGGGAAAAGTTCCCAAAAAAGGTATTATTTTTCTTCAGACACCAAAACTTCACCTCCTCCACTGACAGAGGCAAAGAGAATGACTGGGGATTATGGGTAGGGGAGTGACACTTAACAGTTTTGCTGTGGTGCTCTTTGCCTCCTCCTGCTGGCCAGGAGTGATATTCCCACTAGTAATTGGAATGACATTGTGGACTCTCCATATCTTAGGAAAGAAATCGCATTGAAAGAAAAAAAAAAAAAAAAGTATTAATCTGTTTTTGTTTATTCACCCAGATTGAGTCTCTCACCTGCTCGGTGGAAGTCATCCTTGCTATATGTGAAGTCCTTGAGGAAGGTTATACATTCTGTCTCATGATTGTAGCGCCGAGCTGTTTCAAGCAGCATTATCTGTTCAGGTAAAATTAAATAGCATTATTTTTTGTTAAGGAAAAAAGTAAAACCACGGTCTGCTGTCTGCCCTCCTGTGAGTTAGCAGTGATTGTGGGTGTGTTTGTTTTTGTCTATTTCTAAAATGTTGTTCTTCTTGGTCAATAACATTTTTTGTATGACTTGTTTATCTAGTGGATTCTTACAATAATCACATTGAAATTTAAATTGACCGAATTAGAAGGTGATAAATAAAAAAAAAAGAGTCAACAAAGCAATGTATCCTATTGTAAACAACATGGCTCGATAAACAAACCAGATTAAAAGGGACAGTCTACTCCAGATTTTGTATTGTTTAAAAAGATAGATATTCCCTTTATTACCCATTCCCCAGTTTTGCATAACCAACTTCTATATTAATACAATTTTTACCTCTGTGATTACCTTGTATCTAAGCCTCTACAGAATGCCCCCCTTTTTCTGTTCTTTTGACACAGACATGCATTTTAGCCAATCAGTGTTGACTCCTAGGTAAATCCACAGGAGTGAGCATAATGTTATATACATGGCACAGATGGACTAGAGCTGTCTATCTGTGAAAAACTGTCCAAATGAACAACTGGCATATGAACCTACATAGGTTTAGCTTTCAACAAAGAATACTAAGAAAACAAAGAAAAACATTGCTGAATTAAGTACATTGGAAGTTTGTTTAAAATTGCATGCCCTATCTGAATAATAAAAGTTTAATTTTGAATAGACTTTAAAGATTAACATTTAAAAAAATAAGATTTATACTTGGTAATAAAAATCAATTTAGTCACCCTTGATGTAAAAACAATTAAGTACTAGTGGGGTATATTAACTTGTGCGCTTGAGAGCAGGTTACAAAAAAATCCCAGATGCCTGCCTTTCTGATAAAAAAAAACAAAAAACTATTTCCTGCTGTCACTAGTTCATGTAAAATCAAGTCAAGAGAAACAATGAAGAAAGATGAACTTTTACCCTTAATTTGAGTCCTCAGAGCTTAACAGAGGCTGAATATACAATAAAAATTGTCACAAGGGTCCTCATATGTGGTGTGTGAAGAATTCATCAAAACCAACTTTCTCTCACAGTGAAATTAAGATTCCAGTGTGGTGAGTACCAAATAAACCTATAATATTGAATGGATGAGGCAAGACTTCCAAAAAACGGTATGTGAAGACAAATTGCTGCTTAGCCCACCTGAAGCTGTATATCTGGTGAAATGCACTTGTACTCTAAATGGGAGATTGTTTCCCCCTTATCTACAAGCAAAAAAAATAAATAAAAGAGCAAATCCAACCAGACAAAAAAAAAAAAAAAAAAAAAAATCTTTGGAGGTTACTAAGGATATTGGACACATTCTGTTTGTTGTGATCTCTGAGGGAAGATTGTAACAAGACTTACAAATAATAGCTCTTTACACATCAGTTCTGTAAAGAAGAGGCCCCGCCCTTCTCATTATGTGTATTAGAGGAGAATGAAGGAATAATAATCTGGATTTAGTATTTTGCCAATGCACCTCATTCAGAAGAAGAAAATGTGAAGACCTAATAACTGCCGAATCCTGATGGACAAAGAAAGCAAAAGCACCAAGCTCTGAAACAAGTCTTGTTGTAGAATTAGCAAACTACAAAATGAGACTTTAAAAATATTGCTTAGGCAAAGGTTTAGAAGCACAAATAAGTATAAAAGTCTAACTCAGATCTCAAGGAGGTATAGGATTATTTAAATTAAAAAAAAAAAAAAAAAAAGGTTAAAAGGTTTGTTTACCTGATAAATTCATTCCTTTCACAGTGGTGAGAGTCCACAAGACCCACCCAAGTTTTTGTTCAGTTGACGGCAGTTCTAGTTTGCACCTCCTTTTTACTCTGCTTGTCCTTTCCTGCTTTTCTCCTCTATTTTGCTTAACGTTAGACTGAGGAGTGCAGGGAAGTGGGAGGGATTAAAAGCTTTTGGTATGTTGTGTATTTTATTTGCCTACTTCTAGTGGTAAGGAATTGATTTATGGCCATGTAAAAGAATAGCTGCTACCCTAAAACAAACAACACACACAGATTATCCTTAAGGGGAAATGCAATCTGTGTGTTTTGTTATTTCATGATTTAGATAGACATAATATGAAAATCGGTTTAGAACTATATGCTCTATTATCAAATTTGCTAAATTCTGTTTGTATCCTTTGTTGAAGGAATAGCAAAGTACTACTGGGAGCTAGTTGAGCACTTCAGGTGAGCCAATGACAAGAGGCATATATGTACAGCCACCAATCATTAGCAAGCTGCCAATAATGCTCTTCCTGAGCCTATCTATGTATGGTTCTAAACAAAGAATACAAAGAGAACGAAGCAAAATAGACAATAGAAACAAATTAGAAAGGTGTTCAAAATTGCAGGCTTTATCCAAATCATGAAAGTTTAATGTTGACTTTACTATCGCTTTAAGATAGACAATGCTTTTAGTGAAAGCACTTTAAAAAGGCACATTAAAGAGACACTGAACCCAATTTTTATCTTTCATGATTCAGATAAAGCATTCAATTTTAAGCAACTTTCTAACTTACTCCCATTATCAGTTTTTCTTCAATCTCTTGCTACCTTTATTTGAAAAGCAAGAATGTAAGTTTAGAATCTGGCCCATTTTTGGTAAACAACCTGTGCTGTTCTTGCTGATTGGTGGGTTAATGCAATAAACCAATAAACAAGTGCTGTCCAGAGTTCTAAACCAAAAATTGTCTGGCTTCTTATCTTAGATGCCTTCTTTTTCAAATAAAGATAGCAAGTGAACAAAGAAAATTTGATAATAGGAGTAAATCTGAATCATGATAGAAACAATTTGGGTTAAGCATCCCTTTAAGGTCAATCATATTTTTCCGTCAGAAATTATCCACTGCATTGAAAAATATTTGCATACAAAATAAATTGTTTAAAAAAGAACTAAAAACTGTAATTTTATTGTTGTAAAATGAGGTTCTTCTCATACAATCATGGCCAAAAATATTGGCACCCCTGCATTTGTCAGATAATGGGCCACTTCGCCCAGAAAATTGTTGCAATTACAAATGTTTAGACATTCTCATGTTCATTTCAATTGTTTGTATTGGTATGACACAAAAAAGTGGAGGAAAAAAAAAAAAAAAAAGACAAAACTGACACATTCCACGTAAAACTCCAGTACTCTCCAGCACTTTGTTGTAAACTATTTCTGGGTGCTTTTTGACGTGTGCTTTGGGTCACTGTCCTGCTGTTAGACCCATAACATCGGACGGAGATCCATCTTTCTAACACTGGGCCCTACATTGCACCACAGAATTCTTTGTTAGTTTTCAGATTTCATTATGCCATGCACACAGTCAAGATATCCAGTGCCTGAAGCAGCAAAGCAACCCCAAAACATCAGTGAACCTCCACCTCATTTCTATTTCTGAAAACAGTAGAATGATGGGCTTTACAAAACGCTGTCGTTTTGTTTTGTCTGTCCACAACACATTCTCCCAAAATGATTGTGGCCTCTTCAGGTAAGTTATAGCAAACTCCAATCTGGCTTTTTTATGTTTCTGTGTCAGCAGTCGGGTCCTCCTGGGTCTCCTACCATAGCGTCCCTTTTCATTCAGATGGCGATGTATAGTGCGAGCTGACACATTTGTACCCTGTGCCTGAAGGTCAGCTTGAATTTGTCTGGAAGTTGATTGAGGCTCTTTATCCACCATTCGAACAATCCTTTGTTGCAATCTTTGATCAATTTTTCTCTTTCGTCCACGTCCAGGGAGATTAGCTACAGTGAGCAAAAAAGGATGTGAGAAGCACTCGAGTGTCAGCAAGTAAAATCATTTATTAGACAGTTCCAAATGTCAAATAAACGCAAAGTGAGGAGTGAATACTCCTAGGTAAAATGCAGAGCAAAGTGTACAAAAAAGGTGAGTGCAGGGGCACTAGAACGGCTTACGCGTTTCGGCCTAAGCCTTACTCATAGCCATATTAAAACTGTGTGACAAACAAACGTGTTTTCAAACCGTGCCCATGCACCAATTGGCCGCCCGGTAACCACCTCTCTGATGGCTGGCCAATCCTAAGTGTGTAATCAAACACACCCACCCACCCTTTTCACCTTCAGTTGAGGCACTATACAAACCCTCGAATCGGTAATAAAACCAGATAGGGTGGTTGCCGGTGGGGTGTCCGTCCCCTCCGTGACGTGTGTTCCCGGGGTTATCACTATGAACCAACAAATAATGCAAGCAGCGTAAAACCGATCTGCCCTGTGGTGTCAGCATGAATCACATTCCCCCTGCAAACACACGTAGCGAGGGCATAGAGCCAGCCGTCACAGTATCATGCTAACTAATGCAATAAGAGTCAGCACTGTGCAGATCGGTTTTACGCTGCTCGCATTATTTGTTGGTTCATAGTGATAACCCCGGGAACACACGTGACGGACACCCCACCGGCAACCACCCTATCTGGTTTTATTACCGATTCGAGGGTTTGTATAGTGCCTCAACTGAAGGGGAAAAGGGTGGGTGTGTTTGATAGGGGTGTGTTTGATTACACACTTAGGATTGGCCAGCCATCAGAGCGGTGGTTACTGGGCGGCCAATTGGTGCATGGGCAAGGTTTGAAAACACGTTTGTTTGTCACACAGTTTTAATATGGCTATGAGTAAGGCTTAGGCCGAAACGCGTAAGCCGTTTGTTCTAGTGCCCCTGCACTCACCTTTTTTGTACACTTTGCTCTGCATTTTACCTAGGAGTATTCACTCCTCACTTTGCGTTTATGTGACATTTGGAACTGTCTAATAAATGATTTTACTTGCTGACACTCGAGTGCTTCTCACATCCTTTTTTGCTCTATGTACTTCTCTGGCCTGAGTGATCACGGAGGTTCAAGCAAGTGGCTGCAGGGTGGCTCATTAACTAATGGATCATTTGTGTCTAGACTGAAGACCGCTGTTCTCCGTGGGGTGTGGACGACTAACGACACAAATACATTCACAGGTCGGATATCCTGGTAGGTGGCCTGTTTGCATCGCAAGGTATGTGCGCTACAGCGAATGGAGAACTGTGTTACACTGTTAATTTGCAATATACAGCTAGCTTGAATGTGAAGGTTCTTGTAACCGGAAGGTCTGTTCTTGATCACATTGCCAGATAGGAGGATTGAGGTTACCTCTCTGTCATTTGGCACATCTGTTTACCAGGGGTTGGGACATTACACATTGGACATGTTTAGAAGTGACGGTTGTCGTTACTGGCACAATAGTGTTTGTACATAGTCTGCCACCACCCTTTTGATTGGTTTTACACCCATCATATTTCTTACCTCAGATTAGCTACAGTGCCATGGGCTGTAAATTTCTTGACAATGTTGCGCACAGTGAACACAGGTGCATTAAGATCTCTGGCGATGGACTTGTAACCTTGAGATTGTCCAGGCGTTTCCACAATTTTTGTTCTCAAATCCTCAGACAATTCTTTGCTGCTCTTTCTCTTCTCCATGCTCTCAGTGTGGCTCACAGAGATACACAACAGAAATATTGAGCCAATTTTTCACCATTTTAACTGGCTGCCGGTGTGATGTCTATATTATCAGCACCTGTTAATTGATACAGGCGAGTTTCATTACAAATAACAGGAGCATCACAAACCTTTAATGCAATTATTTCTAACAATTTTTAGAGGGTGCCAATAATTTTGTCCAGTCCATTTTTGGAATTTTGCGTGGAATGCGTCAGATTTGGCTTTTTTTCTCCACTTTTTTTGTGTCGTACCAATACAAACAAAAGAAATAAACATGAGAATATCTAAACATTAGTAATTGCAACAATTTTCTAGGCGAAGTGGTGCATTATCTGACAGAAATGCAGGGGTGCCAATATGTTTGGCCATGACTGTATTAACCAATCACTTTACAGCATGTAGGAGTGTCACTACAGCCTCTCTGGGGGAGTGGAAGTGCTACAATTTTCAGAAATAAATTAAAGGAAAAGCAGGCAAAATTCAGAATTGAAGTGCAATACATTTATGGTGAATGAAATGTGTTTTATGTACCTTTAATCCATTAATGTCTTGGCAATGAAACAGATGCCTAGGAAGAAGACTGAAAATTTGAGGAAAAGTTACCTTATGTCCTTCCAGACCAATGGAGTTAAAAAAAAAAACAAAGTACTCCTGGCCACATTGCCAGAATTGGCTTCTGCTTGTATCATCTTAGTTTCTTATAAAAGGGACATTAAAGTGCAAAACCAAATGCTCTAATATGTCATAGCATTTCACTATTGCTTTGTTGCTTGCATATAAAATATTTACCAATGTGTTAACCCCTTTGCAGCAGTTAAAGGGATACTAAACTCAATTTTTTTCTTTCATGAATCAGATAGAAAGATGCTTAAAATTGTACGCTCTAATTTACTTTAAAAAGCAGGAATGTAAAGATTAGGAGCTGGGCCGTTTTAGGTTCAGCACTCGGGATAGTGCTTAATTATTGGTAGCTACATTTAGAAATGTTTTAATGTTTTAGTACTTTAATGGATTTTAATTTTAAAGCCAAACAACATCTAAAGGAATAATGTGGCCAATTCTCCATAACCAATGTAGCCTAAACTTAATTTATAGAAACTAAAAGCAACCTACAGATTGAGTCAACAGCCTGAAAAGCTTTATTTTAAAGTGACATGATACCCAACATTTCTCTTTCATGAATCATGATTCAGATAGAGCATAGAATCTTAAAACAACTTTCCAATTTAATTCCACTATCAAATCTGCTTTATTCTCTTGGTATCCTTTGTTGAAGAAGCAGCAATGTACTACTGGAAGCTATCTGAACAGATCAGGTGAGCCAGTGACAACAGGAATATATATGCAGGTACCAATCAGCAGCTAGTTCCCAGTCGTACAGTGCTACTCGAGAGCCTGCTTAGGTTTGCTTTTCAACAAATGATACCATTAGAACAAAGCAAATTAGATAACACAAGAAATTGGAAATTTGTTTAAAATTACATGACATACTTAAATCATAAAAGTTTAATTTTGAATTTACTGTCCCTTTAAGCATTTCACAACATCTATCCTTAAAATGCCTGAATAAGGGGGGTTCCTTAGTCCTAAAGGTTGGTTTGGACTGGCAGTAGGGTCCAGTAGTACCTTTGCAGGGGGGGGGGGGGGGGGGGCGGATAACACAGCGAGAGGCAAGAGAAGAGACAAAAGAGGAGAGAAAAATTATTTATACAGTAAGAACCCCCCCCCCACACTATTTCATACCTCAATAGTGGAAGCTTTCAGTAGTGCTATCTGATCCTCTCGTGACAGCTCCAAAAACCCTGGAACTTGCTTGGCAAAGTCCACAATCTCCTGAACTGAAATTATTGCCAATTCTGTAAAGTGAGCAAATCGCTGTTGACGAGCTTCACGGCTGTTTGGGTCACTACCCAGAGGCCATGGCTAGTAATAAAAAGCAACAAATATAATGTGAGACATTGGACTAAATCAGCTACACAGACACACTACAGCAAAAGAGAATGGTTTAATGTTGTTTAGAGAGTACGACTACAGATACATATGTTTTCTTGCTCATCTGTTTTGACATATATAGGAGCATACCGTAACTTTGGGCTGGTCACTAAAAGATCTCTTGTTGCATTGCTGTTGTGCTGAAACTAGTTGCTGGATCATTTCTTCCTGTTGTGGTGTGAGTTGAACTATATCTTGAGTGAACATACAAGGACTAGGAGGAACCAAGACAGCAGTTGAACGCACTGCATCATCTTCCTGCTGTCTTTTTTTAATCTTCTTACAGCGGATCTGTTCCTCAGAAAGAACGCCTAGATTAAGCACAAGGGGATTAGCAAGTGAAAGTCAGAGGACTATCGTACAAATAGAAAAGTAAATCATGACAAGGTGCTCAGAACTATTCGCAAATGCTCATTAAAGGGACAACCCAAAACTTGTATTTCATGATTCAGATAGAGTAAATAAAAAAAATCAATTTACTTCTATTATCAAATGTACTTAATTATCTTGGTATCTTTTGTTGAAAAGCAGGCATGCTAAGAAATGTAAGAACCACTACTGTTGGAGACAATACTTTGTCTCAACCATAGGGGGTGCAAATGTTACTTACAAGGGATGTATGAAAAACAACACAGTGTAATAATGTTATGAGATATGCAATAAAAATATTGTGTACTTGACTTGTCTGCCAAAAATCAAACATTTAAAATCAAAGACAAATACACGTGCAATGAATTCTTTAAAATCCAAATACACAATTTGTCTTATTCCTTGTTAAATGAATCATGTCACCTCTAATATGTCTATCAAATGATTCATTTAACAAGGAATAAGATATATTGTGTATTTGGATTGTAAAGAATTCATTGCACGTGTATTTGTCTTTGATTTTAAATGTTTGATTTTTGGCAGACAGTGGTTGCGTGATGAGGATTTTTTTGTATCAAACATATAAAGTTATATTTATTTATGTATTAGTGACAATGTAGCAATGGAGGTTTGAAACAATTAGTTGGAAACACCTGGTAAAGGGTGTGTGAATATAGAAGCATTTGATTGGATGTGTAGAATTTAAAAGTCAGTGCTTCCAGGCAAGGGACATATGCCTGATGAAACAGCTAGTGCAGCTGAGAAATGCGTTGCAACTGTTTTTAATACTTTAGGCTAAACCTTAAGTTTTTATTTATACCATTTTATTAAAATGTATATATATCCATCGCTCTGGAAGCCTGAGCTTTTTTGTCCCGAGTTTACACCAGGAGCAACAAAAAGGGGAGACTGTCCTGCACCAAGGATCAGTGAGCTGGGACACAAAGATCCCAGTCTGTTCAACTCAGCACAATAGGGTGCTGCAACACTTGTGAGTATGGTTCTTCAATAAGAAGTGTGATTCGCAATCGTGTCCTAACAGTGTTACACTAGGCGGTGCCCCCTTTTTTGTGTGATTTTCATTCACAGAATAATGCTAAGAAATGTGCATGTGTCTGGACGCTATATTGCAGCAGTTTTGCAAGAATGCCTTTAATGTTATACATTGTGCAAACAATGCTGTGGAAAAGCAAAATTCTTGCAAAACTGCTGCTCCAGACATATACTAGTTGTCTACCTAGATATTCTCTTCAAAAAATAATAATAATAATGAGAAGAAAATGTATTTATTTGTTTAATTGTAAGCTCCATCTAATTTAACAGAAAGAAAAACTGTGGGTATTTATGTGCCTTGAAAGAATGCAATTACAATGTATGGTCTAGTTTCCATTGAGGTGGTAAAGTGTGGAAACTGGTGGTGACATAAAAAATCTCCATAAACTTTATTCATTGTTGTAATATTAAAGCAGTTGCTTATACTTCATAGAAATCCTTGCAATATGTATTCCTCTATTTAAAGGGATTTTACCTTTTATTTATCATGAAACAAGAACAAAGGAAATGTAATTACAGCAAGTAAATAACTTGACAGATTAATTAAATGATAGATATCAGGAGCATTGCTACCGGAATGCAAATCAAATAAAATGACCAACACCTGCAAACTTCACAGTTTCTTTCATCCTGCAGGACTGACCAGCATCCTCTGGCCAAAACTGAGGCTGCGATAGCAGCTTCAGAGACCCATCGGCTGCAGGCTCGCTTCTTAACCCATTACGTTATGTGGCAAATCTCAATCCCTCTGGACTTTTCCAACAGGGGAGATTGACAACACCTGGTCACACATTATTGGCTGCACGCGAGCAGGGGGTGGCGTTGTACACTTCCCGTTGTGTTAAATTATAAATTCCGGCAGTGTATTGCTGCTCGCTAAGCACAACACCAGGCGGACAGGGGCAAAGATATACACCACCTGTCCACCCGCTTGTTAAATCTGGGCCTTAGTGTCAATTCTGTAATGCTACATGAAAACTTGTGGTAAACTGCGGCATTATAAAGGCTACTTCCACATCTGACATCTAGAAACATCTCACCTCTTTGCAACTGCTAGAAGGTCAGTAATATTATTTCAGAAGAAGGATAGAAAAGCTGTGATAACTATAGTGTACATACGCAAAGCATAAAGGCTAAGGCATAGTCTTTTAAAAAAAAAACAGAATTTATGTTTACCTGATAAATTTCTTTCTCCAACGGTGTGTCCGGTCCACGGCGTCATCCTTACTTGTGGGATATTCTCTTCCCCAACAGGAAATGGCAAAGAGCCCAGCAAAGCTGGTCACATGATCCCTCCTAGGCTCCGCCTACCCCAGTCATTCGACCGACGTTAAGGAGGAATATTTGCATAGGAGAAACCATATGGTACCGTGGTGACTGTAGTTAAAGAAAATAAAATATCAGACCTGATTAAAAAAACCAGGGCGGGCCGTGGACCGGACACACCGTTGGAGAAAGAAATTTATCAGGTAAACATAAATTCTGTTTTCTCCAACATAGGTTTGTCCGGTCCACGGCGTCATCCTTACTTGTGGGAACCAATACCAAAGCTTTAGGACACGGATGAAGGGAGGGAGCAAATCAGGTCACCTAAATGGAAGGCACCACGGCTTGCAAAACCTTTCTCCCAAAAATAGCCTCAGAAGAAGCAAAAGTATCAAACTTGTAAAATTTGGTAAAAGTGTGCAGTGAAGACCAAGTCGCTGCCCTACATATCTGATCAACAGAAGCCTCGTTCTTGAAGGCCCATGTGGAAGCCACAGCCCTAGTGGAATGAGCTGTGATTCTTTCGGGAGGCTGCCGTCCGGCAGTCTCGTAAGCCAATCTGATGATGCTTTTAATCCAAAAAGAGAGAGAGGTAGAAGTTGCTTTTTGACCTCTCCTTTTACCAGAATAAACAACAAACAAGGAAGATGTTTGTCTAAAATCCTTTGTAGCATCTAAATAGAATTTTAGAGCGCGAACAACATCCAAATTGTGCAACAAACGTTCCTTCTTTGAAACTGGTTTCGGACACAGAGAAGGTACGATAATCTCCTGGTTAATGTTTTTGTTAGAAACAACTTTTGGAAGAAAACCAGGTTTAGTACGTAAAACCACCTTATCTGCATGGAACACCAGATAAGGAGGAGAACACTGCAGAGCAGATAATTCTGAGACTCTTCTAGCAGAAGAAATCGCAACTAAAAACAAAACTTTCCAAGATAATAACTTAATATCAACGGAATGTAAGGGTTCAAACGGAACCCCCTGAAGAACTGAAAGAACTAAATTGAGACTCCAAGGAGGAGTCAAAGGTTTGTAAACAGGCTTGATTCTAACCAGAGCCTGAACAAAGGCTTGAACATCTGGCACAGCTGCCAGCTTTTTGTGAAGTAATACCGACAAGGCAGAAATCTGTCCCTTCAGGGAACTTGCAGATAATCCTTTTTCCAATCCTTCTTGAAGGAAGGATAGAATCCTAGGAATCTTAACCTTGTCCCAAGGGAATCCTTTAGATTCACACCAACAGATATATTTTTTCCAAATTTTGTGGTAAATCTTTCTAGTCACAGGCTTTCTGGCCTGAACAAGAGTATCGATCACAGAATCTGAGAATCCTCGCTTCGATAAAATCAAGCGTTCAATCTCCAAGCAGTCAGCTGGAGTGAAACCAGATTCGGATGTTCGAACGGACCCTGAACAAGAAGGTCTCGTCTCAAAGGTAGCTTCCAAGGTGGAGCCGATGACATATTCACCAGATCTGCATACCAAGTCCTGCGTGGCCACGCAGGAGCTATCAAAATCACCGACGCCCTCTCCTGCTTGATCCTGGCTATCAGCCTGGGGATGAGAGGAAATGGCGGGAACACATAAGCTAGTTTGAAGGTCCAAGGTGCTACTAGTGCATCCACTAGAGCCGCCTTCGGATCCCTGGATCTGGCCCCGTAGCAAGGAACTTTGAAGTTCTGACGAGAGGCCATCAGATCCATGTCTGGAATGCCCCACAGGTGAGTGACTTGGGCAAAGATTTCCGGATGGAGTTCCCACTCCCCCGGATGCAATGTCTGACGACTCAGAAAATCCGCTTCCCAATTTTCCACTCCTGGGATGTGGATAGCAGACAGGTGGCAGGAGTGAGACTCCGCCCAAAGAATAATTTTGGTTACTTCTTCCATCGCTAGGGAACTCCTTGTTCCCCCCTGATGGTTGATGTACGCAACAGTCGTCATGTTGTCTGATTGAAACCGAATGAACCTGGTCCTCGCAAGCTGGGGCCAGGCCTGGAGCGCATTGAATATCGCTCTCAGTTCCAGAATATTTATCGGTAGAAGAGATTCTTCCCGAGACCAAAGACCCTGAGCTTTCAGGGATCCCCAGACCGCGCCCCAGCCTATCAGACTGGCGTCGGTCGTGACAATGACCCACTCTGGTCTGTGGAACATCATCCCTTGAGACAGATTGTCCAGGGACAGCCACCAACGGAGTGAGTCTCTGGTCCTCTGATTTACTTGTATCTTCGGAGACAAGTCTGTATAGTCCCCATTCCACTGACTGAGCATGCACAGTTGTAATGGTCTTAGATGAATGCGCGCAAAAGGAACTATGTCCATCGCCGCCACCATCAACCCGATCACTTCCATGCACTGAGCTATGGAAGGAAGAGGAACGGAATGAAGTATCCGACAAGAGTCCAGAAGCTTTGTTTTTCTGGCCTCTGTTAGAAAGATCCTCATTTCTAAGGAGTCTATAATTGTTCCCAAGAAGGGAACCCTTGTTGACGGGGATAGAGAACTCTTTTCCACGTTCACTTTCCAGCCGTGAGATCTGAGAAAGGCCAGGACAATGTCCGTGTGAGCCTTTGCTTGAGGAAGGGACGACGCTTGAATCAGAATGTCGTCCAGGTAAGGTACTACTGCAATGCCCCTTGGTCTTAGCACCGCTAGAAGGGACCCTAGTACCTTTGTGAAAATCCTTGGAGCAGTGGCTAATCCGAAAGGAAGCGCCACGAACTGGTAATGTTTGTCCAGGAATGCAAACCTTAGGAACCGATGATGTTCCTTGTGGATAGGAATATGTAGATACGCATCCTTTAAATCCACCGTGGTCATGAATTGACCTTCCTGGATGGAAGGAAGGATAGTTCGAATGGTTTCCATCTTGAACGATGGGACCTTGAGAAATTTGTTTAAGATCTTGAGATCTAGGATTGGTCTGAACGTTCCCTCTTTTTTGGGAACTATGAACAGATTGGAGTAGAACCCCATCCCTTGTTCTCTTAATGGAACAGGATGAATCACTCCCATTTTTAACAGGTCTTCTACACAATGTAAGAACGCCTGTCTTTTTATGTGGTCTGAAGACAACTGCGACCTGTGGAACCTCCCCCTTGGGGGAAGTCCCTTGAATTCCAGAAGATAACCCTGGGAGACTATTTCTAGCGCCCAAGGATCCAGAACATCTCTTGCCCAAGCCTGAGCGAAGAGAGAGAGTCTGCCCCCCACCAGATCCGGTCCCGGATCGGGGGCCAATATTTCATGCTGTCTTGGTAGCAGTGGCAGGTTTCTTGGCCTGCTTTCCCTTGTTCCAGCCTTGCATTGGTCTCCAAGCTGGCTTGGCCTGAGAAGAATTACCCTCTTGCTTAGAGGACGTAGCACCTTGGGCTGGTCCGTTTTTACGAAAAGGACGAAAATTAGGTCTATTTTTTGCCTTGAAAGGCCGATCCTGAGGAAGGGCGTGGCCCTTACCCCCAGTGATATCAGAGATAATCTCTTTCAAGTCAGGACCAAACAACGTTTTCCCCTTGAAAGGAATGTTTAGTAGCTTGTTCTTGGAAGACGCATCAGCCGACCAAGATTTCAACCAAAGCGCTCTGCGCGCCACAATAGCAAACCCAGAGTTCTTAGCCGCTAACTTAGCCAATTGCAAAGAGGCGTCTAGAGTGAAAGAATTAGCCAATTTGAGAGCATTGATTCTGTCCATAATCTCCTCATAAGGAGGAGAGTCACTATCGAGCACCTTAAGCAGTTCATCAAACCAGAAATATGCGGCAGTAGTGACAGGGACAATGCATGAAATGGGTTGTAGAAGGTAACCCTGCTGAACAAACATCTTTTTAAGCAAACCTTCTAATTTTTTATCCATAGGATCTTTGAAAGCACAACTATCCTCTATGGGAATAGTGGTGCGTTTGTTTAAAGTAGAAACCGCTCCCTCGACCTTGGGGACTGACTGCCATAAGTCCTTTCTAGGGTCGACCATAGGAAACAATTTTTTAAATATGGGGGGAGGGACGAAAGGAATACCGGGCCTTTCCCATTCTTTATTAACAATGTCCGCCACCCGCTTGGGTATAGGAAAAGCTTCTGGGAGCCCCGGCACCTCTAAGAACTTGTCCATTTTACATAGTTTCTCTGGGATGACTAAATTTTCACAATCATCCAGAGTGGATAATACCTCCTTAAGCAAAATGCGGAGATGTTCCAATTTAAATTTAAATGTAATCACATCAGATTCAGCCTGCTGAGAAATGTTCCCTAAATCAGTAATTTCTCCCTCAGACAAAACCTCCCTGGCCCCCTCAGATTGGGTTAGGGGCCCTTCAGAGATATTAATATCAGCGTCGTCATGCTCTTCAGTAACTAAAACAGAGCAGCCACGCTTACGCTGACAAGGGTTCATTTTGGCTAAAATGTTTTTGACAGAATTATCCATTACAGCCGTTAATTGTTGCATAGTAAGGAGTATTGGCGCGCTAGATGTACTAGGGGCCTCCTGAGTGGGCAAGACTCGTGTAGACGAAGGAGGGAATGATGCAGTACCATGCTTACTCCCCTCACTTGAGGAATCATCTTGGGCATCATTGTCATTATCACATAAATCACATTTATTTAAATGAATAGGAATTCTGGCTTCCCCACATTCAGAACACAGTCTATCTGGTAGCTCAGACATGTTAAACAGGCATAAACTTGATCAGAAAGTACAAAAAACGTTTTAAAATAAAACCGTTACTGTCACTTTAAATTTTAAACTGAACACACTTTATTACTGCAATTGCGAAAAAACATGAAGGAATTGTTCAAAATTCACCAAATTTTCACCACAGCGTCTTAAAGCTTTGAAAATATTGCACACCAATTTTGGAAGCTTTAACCCTTAAAATAACGGAACCGGAGCCGTTTTAAGCTTTAACCCCTTTACAGTCCCTGGTATCTGCTTTGCTGAGACCCAACCAAACCCAAAGGGGAATACGATACCAAATGACGCCTTCAGAAGTCCTTTATAAGTATCAGAGCTCCTCTCACATGCGACTGCATGCCCAAAAACAAGTGCGCAACACCGGCGCGAAAATGAGACTCTGCCTATGCTTTGGGAAAGCCCCTAAAGAATAAGGTGTCTAAAACAGTGCCTGCCGATATTATTATATCAAAATACCCAGATAAAATGATTCCTCAAGGCTAAATATGTGTTAATAATCAATCGATTTAGCCCAGAAAAAGTCTACAGTTTAAATAAGCCCTTGTGAAGCCCTTATTTACAATCGTAATAAACATGGCTTACCGGATCCCATAGGGAAAATGACAGCTTCCAGCATTACATCGTCTTGTTAGAATGTGTCATACCTCAAGCAGTAAGAGACTGCACTCTGTTCCCCCAACTGAAGTTAATTGCTCTCAACAGTCCTGTGTGGAACAGCCATGGATTTTAGTTACGGTTGCTAAAATCATTTTCCTCATACAAACAGAATTCTTCATCTCTTTTCTGTTTCTGAGTAAATAGTACGTACCAGCACTATTTGAAAATAACAAACTCTTGATTGAATAATGAAAAACTACAGTTAAACACTAAAAAACTCTAAGCCATCTCCGTGGAGATGTTGCCTGTACAACGGCAAAGAGAATGACTGGGGTAGGCGGAGCCTAGGAGGGATCATGTGACCAGCTTTGCTGGGCTCTTTGCCATTTCCTGTTGGGGAAGAGAATATCCCACAAGTAAGGATGACGCCGTGGACCGGACACACCTATGTTGGAGAAACTACCAATAGACGTTTCAAATTGGAGTAAACCACAGTATGTAATAGTTTTCTTTTGATACATTCTAGCCCAGGAAGGTCAACCTTAACACAAAAGCCATAATGTAGCCATTCAATATTTAGAAGACAGGGCACTCGTATACGTATATGCATTTGTGACTGGCTGATGGCTGTCACATGGTACAGGGGGAGTGGAAATAGACATAACTTTTCAATTTATTTAACAAAAATGTACTATTAATTTGAAGTTCGGACTAAGTGCTATTGCATTGTCTTCTTATCATGCCTTTGTTGATTATGCAAATCTACAGTGTTGACTTTTTAATTAAGCTTTAATGATTCAGATAGAGCACACAGTTTTAAGAGACTTTCTAAAATACTCCCATTATCAAATTTTGCAGTCTTTTTATAAACACACTTTCGGAGGCACAAGATCCTACTGAGCATGTGCACAAGTTCACAGTATATATGTATACTAGTCCACAATGGGCTGATGGCTGCCACATAAGAGGGAGGCGGCAAATTTAAAAAATACATTTGTAAGAAACAAAATCTACTGCTTATTTGAAATTCAGAGTAAGTTCTATTGCACTGTATTTATTATACACTTGTTAATTGTGCAATTCCACTGTATTTAGTGGTCCTTTAATGCTTTTCAAAGCAGATGCAACCCAAATAAGTCACAGTATTTGGTTTCTTTGTAACAATGGCCTTTTGTTGCCATTTTTAGTGCTACTGTCTCTTAACTAGGGACCCTGTAAACCTGAGAGAAGAATAAAAATCTTGACATAATTGCGCCAAGATCCCATGGCATAAGTACACCAAAGCAAGTGAATACAGGTAGCCCTCAGTTTACGCCGGGGTTAGGTTCCAGAAGGAATGGTTGTAAATCGAAACCGTTGTAAATTGAAACCCAGTTTATAATGTAAGTCAATGGGAAGTGAGGGAGATAGGTTCCAGGCCCCTCTCAAAATTGTCATAAGTAACACCTAATACATTATTTGTAAAGCTTTGAAATGAAGACTTTAAATGCTAAACAGCATTATAAACCTAATAAAATAATCACACAACATAGAATATATAATTAAACTAAGTTAAATGATTTTATTTGCTAAACAGCATTATAAACCTAATAAAATAATCACACAACACAGACTTCACTTGCATTTTTCTGCAAACAGTTCTTTCTATGCATTCCAATCTGGACTGATTTATAGACAGGAAGATCTTGTTCCTTTGAAATCTGCTCGATAGCTCAGGTCTGGTTATGGTTAAACTGATTAATTTCAGCTTGCTTGACTTTGCTGCAACACAAGCGGACAGCTCCGCCTACTATTTTAATAAATGCACTGCTTCTCAATGCTTTTCAATAGCAGTTACATGACTGGAAAAAAAGGTTGTTATTCTGAAACTGTCTAAATTGAACCGTTGTAAAACGAGGGCCACCTGTATTCTAACTTTATTAATACTGTCTTTTGTATCAACAGGCAAAGGTAACAAGTGTACCTAGAACTTGGTGTTTGGTATTAACCTGTTGTATTTTATGGTCTAAATTTACTATGTTATGGTCTAACCAGCAATGATTAAAAAATTTTAACCAACCATTAAGTTCCCCCTCAACCATTATTCATCTACCTCTGGCAAATATAGCTCTTAAAGCTTAACTCCTGGAAACTGAGATGCTTAAACACCTAGGCTCCTAAAAGTATAGTAAAAATACTTACCTAAAAAAACGTTTGATAACATAAATATCAGTCAATAGCAAAACAGATTTTAAGTTTGGACATCTACTATAGTATCTTATCCGCTCAAGCCGATTTATACAGACGTGAATCACACATCAGATCTTCTCTGAACATACCACAACACAAAATGAAAAAGAAAGTTTGTCACTCTTGTGTGAACATAAAAATATTAAATAAAAACAACAACACATAGGTCCTAGTGAGAACACTGGTACTTATTTGATGGGCACACTATCTGGCGGATTTTACTAACCACCGGCTAAAATATAAGCCAATATTACGCTAAAATTAATTTTTGCTGTTTGTTGCACATATTATCCTTAAATCAATTTATGTTAAATTATGCAATTAAAGGGCCATAATACCCAAATGTTTAAACACTTGAAAGTGATGCAGCATAGCTGTAAAAAGCTGACTAGAAAATATCACCTGAACATCTCTATGTAAAAAAGGAAGATATTTTACATCAAAAGTTTCTTAGTAGCCACATCCCAATGTAAAGGACTTCTAAGCAGCAAATCAGTATGTCTGTCCCAGGACAGCCAAAGGGATGAGCCTCGTGCACTCTCATCTTATTTCCCTATTCAGTGTAAGGAAGTTTACAATGAAATCTCATGAGAGTTAAGTCAAATCTCATGAGATCACAGTAAAAGAGTTCATAACCTCAGCACTGTTGATGCTGATTGGCTGCTGTTCATTTCTTCATTTTTTTTAATTTTTTTTTTACTGCAGCCGAGCATAACCTTTTACACAGAACTTACTCTGCTGAGCTGAGGAAATTGTGAGGTAAAATATCTTCCTTTTTTACATAGAGATGCTCAGGTGTTATTTTCCCGTCAGCTTTTTATAGTTATACTGCATCAGTTTCAAGTCATTTAGCATATGAGTATTATGTCCCTTTAATACTGTACTTTGGATAGCTTAAAACATGTATAAATATTACACTACCCCACCCAAGTGCATAATGCCACAAGTTGGAAAAATTTGCTCTGGATAACTAAAGAAAGTCTTGGTTACCCTTAAAGGAACAGTAATCTCCAGAATTGTTATAGATAATCCCTTTATTACCAATTCCCCAGTTTTGCATAACCAACACTACCCTCTTATCTTAGTTCTTTTGACAGACTTGCATTTTAGCCAATCGGTGCAGACTCATAAATAACTTCACAGGAGTGAGCACGTTACCTATATGGCACACACGAACTAGCGCTATCTAGCTGTGAAAAACTAAAAATGCAATGAGATAAGAGGCAGGCTTCAAGGGCTTAGAAATTAGCATATGAGCCTACATAGGTTAAGCTTTCAACAAAGAACATCAAGAGTACAAAGCAAATTTGATGATGTAAATGATGGAAAGTTGTTTAAAACTGCATGCCCTATCTGAATCATTTAAGTTTAATTTCGACTAGACTGTCCTTTTAAATAACCAATTCATGCACGCATGCCTGGTAAATAGGAGTTTTAAATTACCTTAGCTATATGTTGTTTTTGCTTGCATTTTCAACCAAAAAGTAATTTGATTACAGCTCTATCACACCTAATTAATTGATACTTCAATCTGCAACCATTTGCATCTGTTAATTCTCTGCATGGTTAATTGACTAATTCAGATATCTGTCATCTGCTACCACCCTCTGACTATATGTTTTGTATATTCCTCTATAGTGACATCACTTGCATTTCTGCGTGAGGTCACTCAAATTTCTTGCAATCGTGTGGCAAAGAACTGTAAATAAGTGCAAAACAGCCAATAAGATTTTTCTTTTATGCAATCAATACATCATTTAGTAATATAAACATGAGTCAAATTAGCAAAGGCAGCCTCCCTTCAAATATGTAAATTAGCACTCTCAATGTTTGTCAATAAGCATAATATACAAACATCTCTTTAAAAGCGATCAATAAACTGCTGGATACAACTACTCACCATGCTGTGTTTGCTCCAGTGCCTTCAGCTCTCTTTAAAGCTATTCTCTTATTTAACCCTTCAAAAGTGTTGGTTAGTGAAGTTCTGCATCTTCACAATGGGCGCCGCCATCTTGGAATTTAAGTATTCAAGAACCTTGTGCCAGAATTGTTACACATTCACAGATGTGATATTGGTGTCTTCTTGACAAGCATTTTTTATATTTGATAAGTAACTTTTAAAATACGTACTGCAAAAAGCATAACTCTTCTGCTTTATATTGTGCAAGGTAATCCTAAAAGTGCAAGGTACAGCTGTCAAAAAGCCAGCAACATCACCAATGAGTGAAAGTGCACTGCTTCTGTCACACAATGCAACAATAGGTGTGTACCAAAGATGGTGGCGCCCAGTATAAGGATGTAGAGCAACTGACTTTTGTATAATAAGAGATTGGCTTTAAAGAGCGTAGTAGGTATAGGAGGAAAAACAATAGCATGGCGAGTATTAACTATGTTACTCAGCAGTTTAATGTCCCGTTAAATCCTTCGCTACCAGGAATTTATGAGAAAATCTTGCCAAAAGTACTATAGAAATTTTAGTATTTGTGCTATAACTTCGTTTAAACAGAGTCTTTGGTTTCATTTCTTTTTTTCCATTTCCCTAGGAAAACTATATATAATTAAAAGTATGCAACCAATTTTTATATATTTGATGCCAGTATTTGGCCACCAATTATGATCATTAAAAAAAAATAAAAAAAAATGTTTGTGCAAACTTCGGGTTTCTCAATGGAAAACGTACACACAAATTTGCAGTCATAAAAAAAATGTTGTAAAAGCTTCTCTGGGGTCTATGTTGCTCAGAAACAGCAGACATGCATGGTTTGCCATTAGCTTTTGGTAAGTAGATGGCCAATTATTGTAGCTGCTCACCACACTTCTGAAATTCCTGGCAGTGAAGGGGTTATTCAGTTAGCTGTTAAAGTCAAGATTTGCTGTAGTGTAGGAAATACCGTCCCACCTCATACTTCCCACACCTTGATCCCTACCTTGATCCCTCCCTAAAATACAAAAACATTCAGTTTGCTCATGTAGCATAACCGAGCATACAGGTGAAGAAGATGATATTGCATGTACAGATATAGGACTACATCAATGTACATGAACAACATTAGGTTTTTACAAACACATTAATCAGTCACAGTAGAATAACTCACTCGTCAAATATGTAAAGAGCAAACCTATTGACACCCCTCTTTTTCGCCCTCATTAACATCTGAGGCGACGCATGGACCCCAAAAATGTATATCTCTCTACACTGAGGGTTTTTAAGTGACGCAAGCCACTTTTGGAACTATCACTTAATATTTGTAGCAGTTATAAAAGCTATAGTACTATAGGTAGTAAGATAAAAAAAATGATGGAAGAGAACTCCCCCACACTAATTGAAGCCACTTTTGGACTTCAGGACACATTATGGCACCATATTCAGAGGGATAATATTTAAATTATACAGGCCACTTTTGGGCCTCTAAAGCTATACAACAGTTAATATTATACAGGGAAAAGCGGCAGGCACTATTCCAAAACCAAAAAAAGTAAAATATAACAAAATTTATTTGAGACATATAAAACTATATACAGACATGGCAGGCAAAATGTGCGCTTACTCATAAACTACGGTCTCTGTAGAAACCTACTCTATTTATATGCTATGTGCAACAGAAGAAAAAGGTTAAAAACAAAGCACACCTGACTGGACGCAGTAAATGTAATGGCTTAATCTTATAACAGGATACATATCCAATTAACTGACAACTAAGTTACAAACTAAGTATATGTAATCCCTGCATGAAAGATAATATTGTTAATAACAGAAGTACAAAAAATATATACAAAATATACATGTGCAGTAATATGTATAAATTTGATACGACATAGTCAAATAATTTAAACTACATAAAATATCCTATTATTGTCAAAACATAAACATAAGTAAATATAAATACAGTTAATTATCAATAAAAAAGCTGTATATCACATTCTCTGTTCATGCCTGATTGATATAGTGTATGCAATTTTAGAATCCAATACAATTCTTCTTTCTCTAGGACTTTGGACTTATTACCACCTCTAGGGGGGATTCTTACCATATCAATGATTTGTAACGCCAAGCTTGCACTATGGGTAAAATGAAAATTATTAAAATGATTGGCTACAGTTGAATCCTTATTATAATTCTTTACATCTCTAATATGTTCATTATACCTTGTTCTAACTGATCGGGTGGTTATACCAACATATTGACAGAGGCAAATATTTCAGGTTAAAAGGTAAACAACAAACTGTGAACCACAGTTTGCATAAAAATCAATACAGTAAGTATTTTTGGTTACCTGGCTAGTAAAGTTATTACCCAAATAGATATTGGGGCAAGGATAGCAGATTTTGCTTCCACATTTAAAAGTACATTTTTTAGACAGCCAGTTCCCAGATTTTTTATTTTCCTTACTTTTTACTAAACTAGGTGACAATGTTTGTGCAAGACTCCTAGATTTCTTTGGCACAAATTTACAATTTTTAATATAGGGCTGTAAGACATAGTCAGCGGACAAAATATGCAGATGTTTTTATTCAATATATTTACTATATCACTGTATTGTTGACTAAATTCTGTAGTGAAAACAATGGCTTCTTCATAGCTATTTTCATCTTTTTCTGTGTGTTTTTGAGTATGTTTCTTAACTCCATTCTCAGTTTTAATTTTTAGTCTACATTGTTCCAATCTATGATACTTATAACCACAGTCCATTAATCTATTTGTAAGTTTTATCGATTGCTGATCATAGATACTATCTATTTTGGTATTTCTTCTCAATCTTAAAAATTGTGACTATGAGGAGCAGATTATCTATATATCATACAAACAGTTCAATATCATCATACCAAGGAACGAAACAGGGTGTCTAGGAGTGATTTCTGATTTGCTGCTATAATCCTATTAAAAGGATAGCTGTGTTAAAACAGTATTTTTGAAGCAAAAAAACTGAGAATTTGCATATCTAATTTGCATAGCTTACCCAGAATTCTCTTGTGCATTGGTAACATTGTATACGAGTTATTTCTGGGGAAAAAGCAAGCGGGGATTCTTGCCTAGATGTGCTAATTTCCTATACAAATATTTATATTGATATATAGATATATAGTTGCTCCCACCATGTCACGAAAATATTTGCAAATGAGGGCGCAAATTTAGCACCCATGGCTGTGCCACAAGTTTGAAGAAAGTACTCATTATTGAACATAAAATAATTGTGTGACAACAAAAATATTATCACTTCAAACACATTGTATCTTGTCTATGGTTAATTTTGAATCTCTTTTCATAAAGTATTCAACCGCCTTTATGCCCAAGTTTTGGGGAATAGAAGTGTAAAGAGAGGTAATATCCAGGATAAGCCAAGTATAACCTGATCTAGTGTGAGTAATAGCTGTGAAGTGTCCTGAAGGTAGGACAACTGTGACTTTGCAAGTGGCTGGAGTATACAATCCAACCATTCTGCCAATGGATCAAATAATGAGCCAATACTAGCCACTATTGGCCTACCCGGAGGACACTCCACATTCTTATGTACCTTAGGTACATGGTGAAAAATTGGACTAATAGGATTCTGTGGGACCAAGGTGTTCATATCATGATTTTTTAAAACTCCCAGGGCTATGCCTTCCGCAACCAATTTCCTAAGATTATTTTGAAAAACCTTTATAGGATTTGATTGTAGTTTGCGGTACACTATCATCAGACAGCTGCCTGTATACTTCCTGAAAGTAAAAATCTTTGTTCATTACTACAATGCTACCACCCTTATCTGAATTATATATAACAATGTCATTGTTACTCTCTAAAGATTTAAGAGCTTGTCGTTCTTTAAATGTCAGATTAAGAGAGTCAGCACCAGTCTCAACACTCTGTTCCAACTTGAAAATATCTTGAACAGCTTTTTGGAAAGCATTAATTAATGGACCCCTGAAATTAGTGGGATGTAATTTTTTTTTATTGATAATTAACTTTGTATTTATATTTACTTATGTTTTGACAATAGGTTATTTTATGTAGTTTAAATTATTTGACTATGTCATGTATAAAATTTATACATATTACTGCACTTGTATATTTTGTATATATTTTTGTATTATTTCTGTTATTAACAATGTTATCTTTCATGCAGGGATTACATATACTTAATTTGTAACTTAGCTGTCAGTTAATTGGATATGTATCCTGTTATAAGATTAAGCCATTACAATTACTGCGTCCAGTAAGGTGTTTTGTTTTTAACCTTTTTCTTCTTGTATGGTGGTGCAATAGTTAATTCTGTTGCACATAACATATACATAGAGTAGGTTTCTACAGAGACCGTAGTCTATGAGTAAGCGCCTGTAGGGGGCGTGAAACGCATCAGACTGTCTGCACCTTTTGCCTGCCATGTCTGTATATCGTTTTATATGTCTCAAATAAATTTTGTTATATTTTACTATTTTTGGTTTTGGAGTTGTGCCTGTCGCTTTTCCTTGTCTAGTTCTTATTGTTGCTGACTTATCCCCCACATAGGCTACGGCACTCCGAGTTTTTTGAGGATTGTTACTTTTACATATTCAACCTTGGGGATTACTTCCGTTTTTTTTTGTGTAAGCCGAGAGCTGTGTTTGATTTCTCTACTTGATGAACAGTTAATATTATAATTATAGAAGAAGTATCCCCAACACTAATTGAAGCCAGTATCTATACACAAAGTTGGCAAGGGCACTATAAAGGCATACTCCTCATATCTTTTAGATAATTCAGGGTCTTAGTTATTACCCTACTTTTGTATTGAGAGGAGTGGTGCTAGCATTGATTAACATACAAAAAGTTATTGGAACAACGTTCCACAGAAAGAAATGCTATAGTAGCACTCTATGCCCAGACTATCTTACAGGCAGGAACTTTAAAATAAAATATAACTTTTATTGGTCCATTTAAAAGATGGGAAACATACAAATTAAAATCCCCATCAGAAATTCAACTGTTTGGGAGTGTTTCCTGTTATCTTGGTTTACAGCCTTTTAAATTCTTGATATACTATAATAGTGATATAATTAAATCCCGGTCTCTCTCTGGGTCTTTATTGTGAGTCGAATTATTGGGGTTGAATGATCAATAATGTGAGTTCACAAGCATTAACCAAGTACCTATATTTGTGAATCTTAGGTTACAATGGAATTAATTGGTTGATATTGGTGTAAATCTTGAGTCACAATGTTCATATAATATTTTGCATGTACGTTTTATCTTGTAGTGCAAGTATAAATGTTTTTATTTTAACATTGCAGTTTATACTTGTCCAAATATGAGTTCACCAAATGGGTTTAAACTTATCATATAGATGTACGTACTGTTTATTGTTTCTTAGCATTGCAGTTATTACTGCTTATATTGGTTAGCCGTATACATTCCGATTTTAAATGCAAATCTAGGTGATGTTTATGATTTTTTTCGATATCGTTTTTTCTGCCGCTTATAATAATATGATTAACCTCAGCCTATAAAGTTACAACTTGCAGAATTTCAGCTCTAAAGTGTTATTGAAACATTTGTTGCATACAAGTATTTCCCCAATGATCCCAAATATTAACTAGTGTAGGGATTTTCAATACCTGGTTGACTTGCTTGCTGCCTGACACTTTACAAGTTAATGCTTGTGAACTCACATTATTGATCATTCAACCCCAATAATCCGACTCACAATAAAGAACCAGAGAGAGACCGGGATTTATTTATATCACTATTATAGAGGGGCGATTTCAACTTAACAATCATAGTGTTCCTGATATAGTATATCAAGAATTTAAAAGGCTGTAAACCAAGATAACAGGAAACACTCCCAAACAGTTGAATTTCTGATGGGGATTTTAATTTGTATGTTGTTTCCCATCTTTTAAATGGACCAATAAAAGTTATATTTTATTTTAAAGTTCCTGCCTGTAAGATAGTCTGGGCATAGACTGCTACTATAGCATTTCTTTCTGTGGAACATTGTTCCAATAACTAATTGAAGCCACTATTGGACTTCAGGACATATTTTGATAGCATAATAAGAGGGATAGTATTTAAGTTACATTGGCCACTTTTGGACATCTAAAACTATACACCCAAATATAGAACACGCTTAAAAGATTACATTGGTACAACCAGACACACCAAACTCTCAGAAAGAATAAGGTACTATTTTTCTCTTAAATTTAGTATAGGGAGGATAGGAATATCTGGAAGCAGCCATCCAATGGATAAGGTCTATAGACATGCTAAAGCAGGTAAAATAAGAAATAGCTATGTCTCTAAGAAGGCATCAGCAGTGTCAAACATCTGAACTACAGAGGAACAGGAAAACTTAAAATTATAGGCTGCATAACATAATTTATGCTTACCTGATAAATTTATTTCTCTTGTGGTGTATCCAGTCCACGGATCATCCATTACTTGTGGGATATTCTCCTTCCCAACAGGAAGCTGCAAGAGGATCACCCACAGCAGAGCTGTCTATATAGCTCCTCCCCTAACTGCCACTACCAGTCATTCGACCGAAGACAAGCAAGAGAAAGGAGAAACTATAGGGTGCAGTGGTGACTGTAGTTTAAAAATAAAAAACACCTGCCTTAAAATGACAGGGCGGGCCGTGGACTGGATACACCACAAGAGAAATAAATTTATCAGGTAAGCATAAATTATGTTTTGTCTTGTAAGGTGTATCCAGTCCACGGATCATCCATTACTTGTGGGATACCAATACCAAAGCTATAGGACACGGATGAAGGGAGGGACAAGGCAGGCGCTTAAACGGAAGGCACCACTGAATGCAAGACCTTCCTCCCAAAAATAGCCTCCGAAGAAGCAAAAGTATAAAAATTTAGACCAAGTCGCCGCCTTACAAATCTGTTCAACAGAAGCCTCATTTTTAAAAGCCCATGTGGAAGCTATGGCTCTAGTAGAATGAGCTGTAATCCTTTCAGGAGGCTGCTGGCCAGCAGTCTCATAAGCTAAGCGTATTATACTCCTTAGCCAAAAAGAAAGAGAGGTTACCGAAGCCTTTTCAAAACAACAGGGTAGGTATAAGATACAACGCTCAAATCTCAAATGCTATTCCCAAAAGGTAAGTGCACCTCCTAACATCAAACCAAAATAGACAAAGAAGAAGGTGATATGGGAATGCGCTGTAAAAAACAGCATATGAGAGGTAAAGAACTATATAAGGAATGTGGATTACACAAGAGTATAATAAAAAAGTTTATAATTGTATTGCAATAAGCGATGCCGGCATCTGATACAAAGTAAAATAGTACAATTAAAATAGAATAAGAATCAACATAAATTATAAAACATCAGTGTGTAGTGCTGTAAGTAACTATAAAAATAATAATAATATGTTGCAAAGTAACACAATGTTAAAATTGAAACAGAGTCAATGTTACCGTCCTTTCACAATCAGGCCAGTGATTAGAGTGTCTGATCCAGCTGTTTATATGAATGCAGGTATAACTTGGAAAATTCCCTCTGCGTTGTTTTTAAAACAGCGAAAAGCTTGCAGAATCTTCTGGCTTGTATCCAATGACTGTGAGTTAAATTTCAAAGACACATTCACAGCCGTATTTGCGGGATGTCCCATGCTCTGGACCGGTTCCGGTCAGGAGGTCAAAGTGCAGGAGTAATGATAAGCAACGACAGACTTCGTTTCTTTGAAGTAAAAATGAATCAGACTGCTTTTAACAAATGTGGGTCATGGGTGGGAATTACGCATATAGAGTCAATTCATATATTAAAGAGGCTCAATGCACCGCACCTACCGCATATGTAAGTCAAGCAGTTGTATTGCAAGTGAAGTTTGTAACAGCGTCCATATTATTCAGATTCCAGTGCTGGACAGAAGAAAGTAGATCATGGGTATGATGGTATTTCCAAGAAAAAAACAACTCTGTGAATTAGAGTTGGTCTCAACCACCTTACCTACTACTTAATTTCACAAGTTATGAGCAAATTTCTACCGAAGCCTTATAGCCTCTCCTCTGTCCAGAGTAGACAACAAACAATGCAGATGTTTGATGAAAATCTTTAGTAGCTTGTAAATAAAACTTTAAAGCACGAACCACGTCAAGATTGTGTAAAAGACGCTCCTGCTTTGAAGAAGGATTAGGACACAGTGACGGTACAACAATCTCCTGATTGCTATTTTTATTAGATACCACCTTAGGTAAAAAAACAGGTTTGGTACCCTTGAAGAACCTTAAGAACTAAATTTAAACTCCAAAGCCGAGCAAAAGGTTTAAACACAGGCTTGATTCTGACTAAAGCCTGACAAAACGCCTGCACATCTGGAACCTCAGCCAGACGTTTGTGCAAAAGAATAGACAGAGCAGAAATCTGTCCTTTAAAGGAACTAGCTGACAAACCCTTCTCCAATCCTTCTTGGAGAAAAGATAATATCCTAGGAATCCTGACCTTACTCCATGAGTAACCCTTGGATTCACACCAATGAAGATATTTACACCATATCTTATGATAGATTTTCCTGGTGACAGGCTTTCGCGCCTGTATTAAGGTATCAATGACCGACTCGGAGAAACCACACTTTGATAAAATCAAGCGTTCAATCTCCAAGCAGTCAGCCGCAGAGAAATTAGATTTGGATGGTTGAAAGGACCCTGAAGTAGAAGGTCCTGCCTCAGAGTCCATGGTGGAAAGGATGACATGTCCACCAGATCTGCATACCAAGTCCTGCGTGGCCATGCACGTGCTATCAAAATTACTGATGCTCTCTCCTGTTTGATCTTGGCAATCAGACGAGGGAGCAGAGGAAACGGTGGAAACACATAAGCCAGGTTGAAGGACCAAGGCGCTGCTAGAGTGCCCTGGACCTGGATCCGTAACAAGGAAGCTTGGCGTTCTGGCGAGACGCCATGAGATCCAGTTCTGGTTTGCCCCAACATTGAATCAACTGTGCAAACACCTCCGGATGGAGCTCCCACTCCCCCGGATGAAAAGTCTGACGACTTAGAAAATCTGCCTTCCAGTTCTCTACTCCTGGGATATGGATAGCTGATAGATGGCAAGAGTGAATCTCTGCCCATTGAATTATCTTTGAAACCTCCAACATCGCTAGGGAACTCCTTGTTCCCCCTTGATGGTTGATGTAAGCTACAGTCGTGATGTTGTCCGACTGAAATCTGATGAACCTCACTGCCGCTAGCTGAAGCCAAGCCTGAAGAGCATTGCATATCGCTCTTAGTTCCAGTGTTTATTGGAAGGAGTGCCTCCTCCTGAGTCCACGACCCCTGAGCCTTCAGAGAATTCCAGACTGCACCCCAGCCCAGAAGGCTGGCATCTGTTGCTATTGTCCAATCTGGCCTGCGGAAGGTCATACCTTTGGACAGATGGACCCGAGATAGCCACCAGAGAAGAGAATCCCTGGTCTCTTGATCCAGATTTAGTAGAGGGGACAAAACTGTGTAATCCCCATTCCACTGACTGAGCATGCAGAGTTGCAGCAATCTGAGATGTAGGCGGGCAAACGGAACTATGTCCATTGCCGCTACCATTAAGCCGATTACTTCCATACACTGAGCCACCGAAGGGCGAGAAGTATAATAAAGAACACGGCAGGAATTTAGAAGTTTTGACAACCTGTCCTCTGTCAGGTAAATCCTCATTTCTACAGAATCTATCAGAGTTCCCAGGAAGGAAACTCTTGTGAGAGGGGATAGAAAACTCTTCTTTTCGTTCACTTTCCACCCATGAGACCTCAGGAATGCCAGAACAATGTCCGTATGGGACTCGGCAATTTGGAAATTCGACGCCTGTATCAGAATGTCGGCTAAGTAAGTTTGTTTGGTCCTTAATTTATTCGACCTATCCTGAGGAAGGGCATGACCTTATCCTCCAGTAATATCAGAAATGATCTCCTTCAGTCCAGGCCCGAATAGGGTCTGCCCCTTGAAGGGAATGTTGAGAAGCTTAGACTTTAAAGTAACGTCAGCTGACCAGGATTTAAGCCATAGCGCCCTACGCGCCTGTATAGCAAAACCTGAGTTCTTAGCTGTTAGTTTGGATAAATGAACAACGGCGTCAGAAACAAATGAATTGGCTAGCTTAAGCGCTTTAAGCTTGTCAAGTATATCATCCAATGGAGTTTCTACCTGTAAGGCCTCTTCCAGAGACTCAAACCAGAAGGCCGCAGCAGCAGTGACCGGGGCAATGCATGCAAGAGGCTGGAGAATAAAACCTTGTTGAATAAACATTTTCTTAAGGTAACCCTCTAACTTTTTATCCATTGGATCTAGGAAAGCACAACTCTCCTCGACGGGAATAGTTGTACGCTTAGCTAGGATAGAAACTGCTCCCTCCACCTTAGGGACCGTTTGCCATAAGTCCTGTGTAGCGGCATCTATTGGAAACATTTTCTTAAAAATAGGAGGGGGAGAGAACGGTACACCTGGTCTATCCCATTCCTTAGTAATAATTTCTGAAAACCTTTTAGGTATTGGAAAAACATCAGTGTAAACAGGCACTGCAAAGTATTTATCCAATCTACACAATTTCTCTGGCACTATAATGGTATCACAGTCATCCAGAGTAGCTAAAACCTCCCTGAGCAACACGCGGAGGTGTTCAAGCTTAAATTTAAATGTAGACATATCAGAATCAGGTTAAAGCATCTTGCCTGGGTCAGAAAAATCACCCACAGAAAGAAGCTCTCCTGCCTCAGCTTCTGCATACTGTGAGGGGATATCAGACATAGCTACTAAAGCGTCAGAGAGCTCTGTATTTTTTCTAGTCCCAGAGCTGTCTCGCTTTCCTTGTATCCCTGGTAGTTTGGACAATACAGCTGTAAGGGTATGATCCATAACTGCCGCCATGTTTTGTAAAGTAAACGCCATGGGCGCGCTAGATGTACTTGGCGCCACTTGAGCGGGAGTCAAAGGTTCTGACACGTGGGGCGAGTTAGTCGGCATAACTTCCCCCTTGTCAATTTCTTCTGGTGATAAATCTTTTAAAGACAGAATATGATCTTTATAACTTAAAGTAAAATCAGTACATTTGGTACACATTCTAAGAGGGGGTTCCACAATGGTTTCTAAACATAATGAATAAGGAGTTTCCTCTATGTCAGACATGTTTAAACAGACTAGCAATGAGACCAGCAAGCTTGGAAAACACTTTGATAAATGTAAACAAGCAAAAAATAAAAACGGTACTGTGCCTTAAAGAGAAACAAATTTTGTCAGAAATTGAAAAACAGTGATAAAAAGCAGTAAATCTTACGAAATTTTTACAGTGTGTATAATAGACTAACAGAGCATTGCACCCACTTGCAAATGGATGATTAACCCCTTAGTTTCAAAACCGGATAAAATAAAAAAAAACGATATAAACGTTTTTTAACAGTCACAACAAACTGCCACAGCTCTGCTGTGGCCCTACCTGCCCATACAATGACTTTTGAAGGCACAAAAACCCTTTGTAGAGGTCCTAAGTGTTCAGGGGACTCCTCCAGGGAAGCTGGAAGTCTCAAGCTGCAAAAACTACTGCACGATTTAGGCCTGAAATTAGGCCCCTCCCAACCTGTACTCACAGTGAGAGGGCCATAAAAAACTATCCCTAGGCAAAATCTAGCCAGCCATGTGGAAAAACTGGGCCCCAATAAAGTTTTAACACCAATATGTAGAAAAAAACGTTTAAACACTTCCAGCAAACGTTATCTTATTTTCAGTAATGTGAGAAAGTAATAAGAATATTACCTTTTACAGCAAGCATGATACTAGTCGTTATTAAATCACTGTAATCAGGCTTACCTTAAATAAATCCGGTATTAACAGCATTTTCTAGCATATTCATTTCTCTAGAAAAATTTAAACTGCACATACCTCATAGCAGGAGACCCTGCACGCCATTCCCCCAGCTGAAGTTACCTCATCTCTTCAGTTATGTGTGAGAACAGTGGATCTTAGTTACAACCTGCTAAGATCATCAAAAACCACAGGCAGACTCTTCTTCAACTTTCTGCCTGAGGCTAAAACAGTACAACTCCGGTACCATTTGAAAATAATAAACTTTTGATTGAAGATAAACTACATAAATTTACCACATCTGTCTAGCTACTTCCTATCTTGTCGAGAGCTGCAAGAGAATGACTGGTAGTGGCAGTTAGGGGAGGAGCTATATAGACAGCTCTGCTGTGGGTGATCCTCTTGCAGCTTCCTGTTGGGAAGGAGAATATCCCACAAGTAATGGATGATCCGTGGACTGGATACATCTTACAAGAGAAATATAGTACACACAGGCTTTCTGCTTGCCTCAACTGTGAAGTATCTGCAATATCCCAGACCCATAAATAATTAGACTGGTAATACAGCAGGGAGATATATGCCTATGAGGCAGTATGGACGTAGTATAAATTGCCGAGTTAAATATGCACGTGCAATATAATGACAACTTATATTTACCAAGCTTGACAAAAAAATACATTGCAGACAAATAAAAGAAACAGGTTCAATTCTACTATAGCAGGACATAACAATACTAGATATGGTATCAGAGTGCACTAGCAAGTGGACCCTGTTAGGTAATGTAGTTAAACTTGACAAACAAGCATAGTGCACTTCAACACAGGTGGTAGCCAGAAAGGAAGCATAAGTCCCACGATAGGTTCCAATGGAGATGTAGAACTGGAATAATCTGTTTGTAGAGCAATAAGTCTATAGCAAAGTCCAAAAATATCTAAAATGACCCTTTGCAAAGCATATCAGACCTAATGGTCATCATTTGAAAACATAGGTCATCATTTGTACACATAAGAAGTCAAAGTGGACACAGGAAGATAGTCCTTATTTGAGGGCTGCATGAAGTGCCCAAAGTTATCCAATACCAGATCGGACCTCCATACTCACAGTGCTAGCGTATGTGCCATTTTCACCGAATTCCAGTGTCCCTAAAATAGAACTCCCGGTGTCTCTGAGGGACTAGAGTGAGTGAAAAAAACAAGGAGAGCTCTCCACACAGCAGATCCCGCCTGTGAGATGGCGGCCCTTCCCCCCAATCTTGGCCGCTAACATCTTTAGTAAAACTTGTGCCGGGAGGCCCAGTCTCCCACCCTGGGAGGCCAGCCGCATCCCCTGGGCAGTCGACAGGATTAATCTCGGTCCAGTGCTCCACAATTGCCCATCCAGCGAGGAGCTCCATGAGACATGCACAACTGAGAGCTGCCGGTGGATATTTGAGGAGCTGCAAATTGTCCCAGCATATTCAGACAGCTCCGGGTCATGCTTCTCTGAGGCCATGGTAGAGAGGTCAGTAGCGGGGAGATCTTGCGTTAGCTCCTCATTGCCCTCCACAGCTGGACAATCTGTGAAGTTCAGTCCTTGGGATGTAGTAAGTCTCACATCATTCTGAAGCATTTCACTGTGCATAACTGTGCTAGGCACTGAAGGTGTTGCAGGTTTCTGCAAAAGGATTCAGTCAATTCTCTTACAAAATTGCTCCTCACGCTCCTCCATTAGAGCTTTAACAGCAAAATATAGCTTCTCCATTCTAGATTAGTAGAAGTGGATGCAAAATTATCCACTAATTACCCAGTTCCCCGGGGAGGGGGGTGTTGAGGCCTATCCCTTATGCAGGGCCGCCAAAGTGCCCAACGGTTCGGTCTGGATAGTTCTGAAATATAAAGAGAAAGGTATTGCCTAATCCAGTAGAGTAAAAATTTAAGCTGAATGGCGTGACATCAAACAGATACACAGCGGAGTGTAAAAAGTTCAGCAGAGCTACCAGTTTTTGCGGCCATCTTCTGTCCTGGCCCGGACACACACCCCTGTTAAATTTATTTTTATTTATTTGCTATTAATATTTTTTTTGTAGTTTAGAGACCCCCTCACCCTCCACGCCTCCCCCCTCTTAATCTATTTTTTTTTCTGTAGTGATGATCCCACCTTTGCCTCCAACCAATAATTTTGCATATATTGTATAGACCTATCCCTCCCTCCTGACAAACTTTTTTTGCTGTAGTGTAGGGAGTCGGGACCCACCTCTCCCTCCCATGATGGGCCGCCCACCTAGTAGTATGTTTAGACTTCATTGGAGGATTCCTAGACCTTTTCGAAATAAGGTCAAGAAATCTGGGTATAATTTTCTGTATGGTTAATTCCAGAAGTGATGTAAACTAATAACTAACAGACATCCCTGCAACAGGGATTAGAAAAAGAAGGAAAAAACTCACTCATTGGGAAAGAGTTTTCTCCGAAATCATATTGAAAGCATCACAAAGTGTAAATAGTCTGTAACAAATTCGGCCTTACAGGCTGCATAACATCTTAATGGTAGATAATTTCTTAAAAGGGAGAGAAAACGCCTTGAGATATTTACATAAAATGTTTTACACATATTTAAACAACTTTGCGAATAGTTTCATTATTTATTTTGCCTTTTCTTGTAATTTAGCTCTGAAAAATTGATTTTCTAATTCTCTTAGCAGAAAATGCAAACTGCAGACTTCTCGAGGCTAACCCTCTACATATATTTCCTTATTTGGCGTTTCTAAGAACATATGCAAAATAATAATTTTATATTAACCATATGAGCATGAATAGCGATTTTAAAAATAAAAAAATAAAAGTCCTAAACTGCATACTGGTAGACTGACTGCCAGAACCAAAGATGGTGGTGACCAGGGTGTGTGTGTGTGTGTGGGGGGGGGGTAAGAGAGCTGTTTTGGAGTGATCAAGTAGGGATCAGGGGGTGAGAGGGTACACTAATACAACTATTAACTTTACAAGCTACCTGATTAACCCATTCACTGCCAGGAATTTCAGAAGTGTGGTACACAGCTGCAACTAGCAGATAATTGCCAAAAAAACAGTGGCAAAGCCCATGTATGTTTGCTATTTCTGAAAAAAAGAGGAGATCCCAGAGAACCTTTTCTCTGGTACTTTGGGGAAGTTTTTCTCTAAAGTTTTGGGTAGCAAAGGGGTTAGTGGTCCTTTAACTTTATTCATGCCTGTACTGGGAGTCAGAATAGAAATATTTGCTGGTTTATAGCACAAAGTAAATACTACACACATTTCCGTGCAGAAATTAAAATTTGGTATAGACAATTTAGCGAATTTTAAAGGGACAATGGCACAAACTTGCAAAGGATGAGATCTGTGCAGCACTATTATTTTAAATTGAACATACAAGCTGATTTCCCAGATATATTCTGAAGCATAACTGAACAATGTTAATAAGCAAATAATATGTTAAAGGGAAAACAACAGCTATAAACTAGCAAACGAGGGAACCTCAAAAAATTCTACATGCTCCTTTAGGATCACATTGCACAGGTTGGGGTGACCATCAATAGTATGCTCAGATAAATCTCCTAAATAAGGGACAGTCGTCAAAATTAAAAACTTTCACGATTCAGCTAAGGCATGCAATTTTGCCAACAACTGCCCAATTATATTCTTATCATCAAATTTGCTTTGTTTTCTTGGTATTCTTTGTTGATAATAGGGGATATAAGATGATCAGAACAAATTTCCATAGGGGGTGCTTCCCTACTCAAAATCCTACAACCAGAGTAATCAATACAAGCAACATAATATATACCCTAAATGCATAAAATGAACACAATAAAAAATAATTACAAAGGTTAAAAAATAAAAAGTTATGATGAATTAAGGAAAAAATGGTAAGTCCTTATACTAAGGAATGAAAATAAGTCCTGTTAGTCCAACAAGCAGGGAGCACTCTGTCAAAGGAATGGTCAGTTCCTGGAGATAGTTGACCTGAAAATAGAGAACACAGAGGCGCCAATATGGCCTAGTATTGTATAAAGGGTTATTCAGTATGGTACAAGATGGTACTCACAAAAGAGATGCACCCAATGGTGCAGATGGAACAGACTGGATCAATAGCAGTGGCCCAGCTCACTGTGTGCCATCGTTCAAGCACTTGATCAAATAGTCAGCAGGGAAGGCGTTTGTACCTGTCAGTGATAAAAAATAGCTACCATAGCCTAGTATAGTGGAGATATGCAGTGAAATAACACTTAGTGATTGCACTTACAAGATGTAGCGCACCTCCAGGTGCAGTAATGGCATGCTGGGACCTCTTAGTCGCCCTATGCTTAGGCGTTTGACAGGATCCTCTCAACACCATACGAAATGAAGGCCCAGATAAATCCCAGAAGACAGCAGGTGTATCATAAAAACATAATATTATTTAAAAACAAAGCAACGTGTTTCTCAGCCCTTCAAAGGCTGTTGCCTCAGGCTATACAATGATAATAATACATACAACAAGCTACATCTTGTAAGTGCAATCACTAAGTGTTATTTCACTGCATATCTCCACTGTACTAGGCTATGGTAGCTATTTTTTATCACTGACAGGTACAAACGCCTTGCCTGCTGACTATTTGATCAAGTGCTTGAACGATGGCACACAGTGAGCTGGGTCACTGCTATTGATACAGTCTGTTCCATCTGCACCATTGGATGCATCTCTTTTGTGAGTACCATCTTGTACCATACTGAATAACCCATTATACAGACGTTACTATTCTTTGTTGAAACCTAAACCTACACTCATATGCTAATTTCTAAGCCCTTAAAAGACGACTTATCTCAGTACATTTTGACAGTTTTTCACAGACGACAATCATTCATGTTGCCATATAGATAACATTGTGCTCACAAAAGAACAGTCTGCAGAGGTTTAGATACAAGGTGATCACAGAGGTAAAAAGTATATTAATATAACCATGTTGAGATGAGATGAGTCAAACTTTCTTTTTTCCAAATATGTACTACTCCAGTAGTTAGACGCCATATATACACCAGAATTATTATGGTTCTACAGCAGTTAAAGGGAAACATCCTTCCCTGTGGGTGACTTGCCAGGACCAAGATTTTCCTTATGCAATCAGACTACTTATTTCAGAAGTATCTTGCAACTAAAAGTAAGGTACTTCATCCTCATCCAAAAAGCAAACTACAAATTATTTTCTATGTATGAGTGGGTATGTTTACATATCAGATCCCCTAGTATGGTCTCATTTGGTTACCTTGTTGTAATATTATTAGATTTTGGATTAAAGTTTGCAAATATATACTATACTAACAATAAAACTGTACAATATGTATGGCGATGCAGGTCCTAGGTGATCCACAGCACAGGATTCTCTTCAATTCACACCCTTCTCTTCGATGTTGCAGTATCGTGAAAAAACAGAATTTATGTTTACCTGATAAATTACTTTCTCCAACGGTGTGTCCGGTCCACGGCGTCATCCTTACTTGTGGGATATTCTCTTCCCCAACAGGAAATGGCAAAGAGCCCAGCAAAGCTGGTCACATGATCCCTCCTAGGCTCCGCCTACCCCAGTCATTCGACCGACGTTAAGGAGGAATATTTGCATAGGAGAAACCATATGGTACCGTGGTGACTGTAGTTAAAGAAAATAAATTATCAGACCTGATTAAAAAAACCAGGGCGGGCCGTGGACCGGACACACCGTTGGAGAAAGTAATTTATCAGGTAAACATAAATTCTGTTTTCTCCAACATAGGTGTGTCCGGTCCACGGCGTCATCCTTACTTGTGGGAACCAATACCAAAGCTTTAGGACACGGATGAAGGGAGGGAGCAAATCAGGTCACCTAAATGGAAGGCACCACGGCTTGCAAAACCTTTCTCCCAAAAATAGCCTCAGAAGAAGCAAAAGTATCAAACTTGTAAAATTTGGTAAAAGTGAGCAGTGAAGACCAAGTCGCTGCCCTACATATCTGATCAACAGAAGCCTCGTTCTTGAAGGCCCATGTGGAAGCCACAGCCCTAGTGGAATGAGCTGTGATTCTTTCGGGAGGCTGCCGTCCGGCAGTCTCGTAAGCCAATCTGATGATGCTTTTAATCCAAAAAGAGAGAGAGGTAGAAGTTGCTTTTTGACCTCTCCTTTTACCGGAATAAACAACAAACAAGGAAGATGTTTGTCTAAAATCCTTTGTAGCATCTAAATAGAATTTTAGAGCGCGAACAACATCCAAATTGTGCAACAAACGTTCCTTCTTTGAAACTGGTTTCGGACACAGAGAAGGTACGATAATCTCCTGGTTAATGTTTTTGTTAGAAACAACTTTTGGAAGAAAACCAGGTTTAGTACGTAAAACCACCTTATCTGCATGGAACACCAGATAAGGAGGAGAACACTGCAGAGCAGATAATTCTGAAACTCTTCTAGCAGAAGAAATTGCAACTAAAAACAAAACTTTCCAAGATAATAACTTAATATCAACGGAATGCAAGGGTTCAAACGGAACCCCCTGAAGAACTGAAAGAACTAAATTGAGACTCCAAGGAGGAGTCAAAGGTTTGTAAACAGGCTTAATTCTAACCAGAGCCTGAACAAAGGCTTGAACAACTGGCACAGCGGCCAGCTTTTTGTGAAGTAACACAGACAAGGCAGAAATCTGTCCCTTCAGGGAACTTGCAGATAATCCTTTTTCCAATCCTTCTTGAAGGAAGGATAGAATCCTAGGAATCTTAACCTTGTCCCAAGGGAATCCTTTAGATTCACACCAACAGATATATTTTTTCCAAATTTTGTGGTAAATCTTTCTAGTTACAGGCTTTCTGGCCTGAACAAGAGTATCGATAACAGAATCTGAGAATCCTCGCTTCGATAAGATCAAGCGTTCAATCTCCAAGCAGTCAGCTGGAGTGAAACCAGATTCGGATGTTCGAACGGACCCTGAACAAGAAGGTCTCGTCTCAAAGGTAGCTTCCAAGGAGGAGCCGATGACATATTCACCAGATCTGCGTACCAAGTCCTGCGTGGCCACGCAGGAGCTATCAAGATCACCGACGCCCTCTCCTGATTGATCCTGGCTACCAGCCTGGGGATGAGAGGAAACGGCGGGAACACATAAGCTAGTTTGAAGGTCCAAGGTGCTACTAGTGCATCCACTAGAGCCGCCTTGGGATCCCTGGATCTGGACCCGTAGCAAGGAACTTTGAAGTTCTGACGAGAGGCCATCAGATCCATGTCTGGAATGCCCCACAGCTGAGTGACTTGGGCAAAGATTTCCGGATGGAGTTCCCACTCCCCCGGATGCAATGTCTGATGACTCAGAAAATCCGCTTCCCAATTTTCCACTCCTGGGATGTGGATAGCAGACAGGTGGCAGGAGTGAGACTCCGCCCATAGAATGATTTTGGTCACTTCTTCCATCGCCAGGGAACTCCTTGTTCCCCCCTGATGGTTGATGTACGCAACAGTTGTCATGTTGTCTGATTGAAACCGTATGAACTTGGCCCTCGCTAGCTGAGGCCAAGCCTTGAGAGCATTGAATATCGCTCTCAGTTCCAGAATATTTATCGGTAGAAGAGATTCTTCCCGAGACCAAAGACCCTGAGCTTTCAGGGATCCCCAGACCGCGCCCCAGCCCATCAGACTGGCGTCGGTCGTGACAATGACCCACTCTGGTCTGCGGAATGTCATCCCTCGTGACAGGTTGCCTAAAGAATAAGGTGTCTAAAACAGTGCCTGCCGATATTATTATATCAAAATACCTAGATAAAATGATTCCTCAAGGCTAAATATGTGTTAATAATCAATCGATTTAGCCCAAAAAAAGTCTACAGTCTTAATAAGCCCTTTTTGAAGCCCTTATTTACAATCGTAATAAACATGGCTTACCGGATCCCAGAGGGAAAATGACAGCTTCCAGCATTACATCGTCTTGTTAGAATGTGTCATACCTCAAGCAGCAAGAGACTGCTCACTGTTCCCCCAACTGAAGTTAATTGCTCTCAACAGTCCTGTGTGGAACAGCCATGGATTTTAGTGACGGTTGCTAAAATCATTTTCCTCATACAAACAGAAATCTTCATCTCTTTTCTGTTTCTGAGTAAATAGTACATACCAGCACTATTTCAAAATAACAAACTCTTGATTGAATAATAAAAACTACAGTTAAACACTAAAAAACTCTAAGCCATCTCCGTGGAGATGTTGCCTGTACAACGGCAAAGAGAATGACTGGGGTAGGCGGAGCCTAGGAGGGATCATGTGACCAGCTTTGCTGGGCTCTTTGCCATTTCCTGTTGGGGAAGAGAATATCCCACAAGTAAGGATGACGCCGTGGACCGGACACACCTATGTTGGAGAAAGACTATATTTAAAAGATGCCCCAGAAGCAGATCAAAACAATATAGTCTGTAACGCTAGTAAATAAACAAATCTGGCTCTGGTGTTGATATAGAAAGAACTACTACTCCCAGTATGTAGAATAGACCAAAGGACAAGATAAACACACCTTAGAGCCTTGATCTAAGTTAAATGCCCCCCTAGGCAAACTTGTCAGAGATTGTGAACATGAAATGTTGCAAAGTGTTTCAAGCTGACAACTCAAGGGAACCATCAGAAAGGAAAAGTACCTATGATTCCAATGTCGTCTTCACTACAAAGATGTTTTTCATTTTTGCCAGTTAGTTCCTCCCCCCTGCTCTGTCCGGGTTTCTCTCTCCCCCGCTTCTCTGCTGCTGTTTTCCTATCAGGCAGCAACTCAATACCGCCTGCACTGAGGATCTCCTAGGACCTGCTCCGCCATAAATTGTGTACAGTACTTTGAACAGTTTTGTTTGGAGAAACTGAGGAAGGCATCAACACGCAAAGGGGAGTATCCCTTCTTGTTACTTTGTATTTGTTATATAACTTTTTTGATATTTTATTAATTATTTGATATTTTATTAATTAGTTTTTCTTTGCCATATTTCTTACCATTACTTTGGTTTTGTACTTGAGCTTATACCAACAATAAAACCCTGACCTGTTTGTATATACTAAAATGATTTATAAAATATATATTTATAAAATATATATATATATATATAAATAGAAAGAGGCAGGGTGGCGCAGAAAACTCAAACTAAAATATATAATAAATAGATAAATAAAATACAATACAGTTTATAGTAAAATATTATAACAAAATATTATAACAATAAATAGTTATAAATAATAAGGTGAAATAATATAATATAATGTGTTACAAATGTCCATAAGCTATAAAAAATCCTAAACGATCAGAAGTAATCAGGAGCACATCAAATACGGAGAGCAAAGTCTTCAGGTGTTAGTCCCCTATTAGATGTACACTTACTTGAATGAACCTCAATCACATGAGGTAAGAATGTAGCACTTTCATAAAAGAGTAAGGCACTCCCTGTAGAAAAGATAGAATGATCCACTGGATCTCCCAGAGTGCAGGCTTCTGTATCTTGGAATATGGATAGTAGAATCCTCCAAATGTCCTCGTGCTCTCTTTAGTAAGTAGTAACTTCCAATTCCTGTATTCCTTTTTTGCAAGACCAGTCTCCCTTTCCCTGTATCTTCTGTAACGTCTTTATGTCTAAGTTCCTTCACTGCAATTCCACTGTGAAAGTGTGTCTTTCACAGTGGAATTGCAGTGAAGGAACTTAGACATAAAGACGTTACAGAAGATACAGGGAAAGGGAGACTGGTCTTGCAAAAAAGGAATACAGGAATTGGAAGTTACTACTTACTAAAGAGAGCACGAGGACATTTGGAGGATTCTACTATCCATATTCCAAGATACAGAAGCCTGCACTCTGGGAGATCCAGTGGATCATTCTATCTTTTCTACAGGGAGTGCCTTACTCTTTTATGAAAGTGCTACATTCTTACCTCATGTGATTGAGGTTCATTCAAGTAAGTGTACATCTAATAGGGGACTAACACCTGAAGACTTTGCTCTCCGTATTTGATGTGCTCCTGATTACTTCTGATCGTTTAGGATTTTTTATAGCTTATGGACATTTGTAACACATTATATTATATTATTTCACCTTATTATTTATAACTATTTATTGTTATAATATTTTGTTATAATATTTTACTATAAACTGTATTGTATTTTATTTATCTATTTATTATATATTTTTTAGTTTGAGTTTTCTGCGCCACCCTGCCTCTTTCTATTTATGTCTCTTTATTGAGGAGTGATAGGTCTCCTCTGCCACTTTGGGTTTTGGCAGCTGGATACCTCTTGCTGAAAAACAGAATTTATGTTTACCTGATAAATTACTTTCTCCAACGGTGTGTCCGGTCCACGGCGTCATCCTTACTTGTGGGATATTCTCTTCCCCAACAGGAAATGGCAAAGAGCCCAGCAAAGCTGGTCACATGATCCCTCCTAGGCTCCGCCTACCCCAGTCATTCGACCGACGTTAAGGAGGAATATTTGCATAGGAGAAACCATATGGTACCGTGGTGACTGTAGTTAAAGAAAATAAAATATCAGACCTGATTAAAAAAACCAGGGCGGGCCGTGGACCGGACACACCGTTGGAGAAAGTAATTTATCAGGTAAACATAAATTCTGTTTTCTCCAACATAGGTGTGTCCGGTCCACGGCGTCATCCTTACTTGTGGGAACCAATACCAAAGCTTTAGGACACGGATGAAGGGAGGGAGCAAATCAGGTCACCTAAATGGAAGGCACCACGGCTTGCAAAACCTTTCTCCCAAAAATAGCCTCAGAAGAAGCAAAAGTATCAAACTTGTAAAATTTGGTAAAAGTGTGCAGTGAAGACCAAGTCGCTGCCCTACATATCTGATCAACAGAAGCCTCGTTCTTGAAGGCCCATGTGGAAGCCACAGCCCTAGTGGAATGAGCTGTGATTCTTTCGGGAGGCTGCCGTCCTGCAGTCTCGTAAGCCAATCTGATGATGCTTTTAATCCAAAAGGAGAGAGAGGTAGAAGTTGCTTTTTGACCTCTCCTTTTACCGGAGTAAACAACAAACAAGGAAGATGTTTGTCTAAAATCCTTTGTAGCATCTAAATAGAATTTTAGAGCGCGAACAACATCCAAATTGTGCAACAAACGTTCCTTCTTTGAAACTGGTTTCGGACACAGAGAAGGTACGATAATCTCCTGGTTAATGTTTTTGTTAGAAACAACTTTTGGAAGAAAACCAGGTTTAGTACGTAAAACCACCTTATCTGCATGGAACACCAGATAAGGAGGAGAACACTGCAGAGCAGATAATTCTGAAACTCTTCTAGCAGAAGAAATTGCAACTAAAAACAAAACTTTCCAAGATAATAACTTAATATCAACGGAATGTAAGGGTTCAAACGGAACCCCCTGAAGAACTGAAAGAACTAAATTGAGACTCCAAGGAGGAGTCAAAGGTTTGTAAACAGGCTTAATTCTAACCAGAGCCTGAACAAAAGCTTGAACATCTGGCACAGCTGCCAGCTTTTTGTGAAGTAACACAGACAAGGCAGAAATCTGTCCCTTCAGGGAACTTGCAGATAATCCTTTTTCTAATCCGTCTTGAAGGAAGGATAAAATCTTAGGAATCTTAACCTTGTCCCAAGGGAATCCTTTAGATTCACACCAACAGATATATTTTTTCCAAATCTTGTGGTAAATCTTTCTAGTTACAGGCTTTCTGGCCTGAACAAGAGTATCAATAACAGAATCTGAGAATCCTCGCTTCGATAGAATCAAGCGTTCAATCTCCAAGCAGTCAGCTGGAGTGAAACCAGATTCGGATGTTCGAACGGACCCTGAACAAGAAGGTCTCGTCTCAAAGGTAGCTTCCAAGGTGGAGCCGATGACATATTCACCAGATCTGCATACCAAGTCCTGCGTGGCCACGCAGGAGCTATCAAGATCACCGACGCCCTCTCCTGATTGATCCTGGCTACCAGCCTGGGGATGAGAGGAAACGGCGGGAACACATAAGCTAGTTTGAAGGTCCAAGGTGCTACTAGTGCATCCACTAGAGCCGCCTTGGGATCCCTGGATCTGGACCCGTAGCAAGGAACTTTGCAGTTCTGACGAGAGGCCATTAGATCCATGTCTGGAATGCCCCACCGCTGGGTGACTTGGGCAAAGATTTCCGGATGGAGTTCCCACTCCCCCGGATGCAATGTCTGACGACTCAGAAAATCCGCTTCCCAATTTTCCACTCCTGGGATGTGGATAGCAGACAGGTGGCAGGAGTGAGACTCCGCCCATAGAATGATTTTGGTCACTTCTTCCATCGCTAGGGAACTCCTTGTTCCCCCCTGATGGTTGATGTACGCAACAGTCGTCATGTTGTCTGATTGAAACCGTATGAACTTGGTCCTCGCTAGCTGAGGCCAAGCCTTGAGAGCATTGAATATCGCTCTCAGCTCCAGAATATTTATCGGTAGAAGAGATTCTTCCCGAGACCAAAGACCCTGAGCTTTCAGGGATCCCCAGACCGCGCCCCAGCCCATCAGACTGGCGTCGGTCGTGACAATGACCCACTCTGGTCTGCGGAACGTCATCCCTTGTGACAGATTGTCCAGGGACAGCCACCAACGGAGTGAGTCTCTGGTCCTCTGATTTACTTGTATCTTCGGAGACAAGTCTGTATAGTCCCCATTCCACTGACTGAGCATGCACAATTGTAATGGTCTTAGATGAATGCGCGCAAAAGGAACTATGTCCATTGCCGCTACCATCAACCCGATCACTTCCATGCACTGAGCTATGGAAGGAAGAGGAACGGAATGAAGTATCCGACAAGAGTCTAGAAGTTTTGTTTTTCTGGCCTCTGTTAGAAAGATCCTCATTTCTAAGGAGTCTATAATTGTTCCCAAGAAGGGAACCCTTGTTGACGGGGAGAGAGAACTCTTTTCCACGTTCACTTTCCAGCCGTGAGATCTGAGAAAGGCCAGGACGATGTCCGTGTGAGCCTTTGCTTGAGGAAGGGACGACGCTTGAATCAGAATGTCGTCCAGGTAAGGTACTACTGCAATGCCCCTTGGTCTTAGCACCGCTAGAAGGGACCCTAGTACCTTTGTGAAAATCCTTGGAGCAGTGGCTAATCCGAAAGGAAGCGCCACGAACTGGTAATGTTTGTCCAGGAATGCGAACCTTAGGAACCGATGATGTTCCTTGTGGATAGGAATATGTAGATACGCATCCTTTAAATCCACCGTGGTCATGAATTGACCTTCCTGGATGGAAGGAAGAATAGTTCGAATGGTTTCCATCTTGAACGATGGAACCTTGAGAAACTTGTTTAAGATCTTGAGATCTAAGATTGGTCTGAACGTTCCCTCTTTTTTGGGAACTATGAACAGATTGGAGTAGAACCCTATCCCTTGTTCTCTTAGTGGAACAGGATGAATCACTCCCATTTTTAACAGGTCTTCTACACAATGTAAGAACGCCTGTCTTTTTATGTGGTCTGAAGACAACTGAGACCTGTGGAACCTCCCCCTTGGGGGAAGTCCCTTGAATTCCAGAAGATAACCCTGGGAGACTATTTCTAGCGCCCAAGGATCCAGAACATCTCTTGCCCAAGCCTGAGCGAAGAGAGAGAGTCTGCCCCCCACCAGATCCGGTCCCGGATCGGGGGCCAATATTTCATGCTGTCTTGGTAGCAGTGGCAGGTTTCTTGGCCTGCTTTCCCTTATTCCAGCCTTGCATTGGTCTCCAAGCTGGCTTGGCTTGAGAAGTATTACCCTCTTGCTTAGAGGACGTAGCACTTTGGGCTGGTCCGTTTTTACGAAAGGGACGAAAATTAGGTCTATTTTTCGCCTTGAAAGGCCGATCCTGAGGAAGGGCGTGGCCCTTACCCCCAGTGATATCAGAGATAATCTCTTTCAAGTCAGGGCCAAACAGCGTTTTCCCCTTGAAAGGAATGTTTAGTAGCTTGTTCTTGGAAGACGCATCAGCCGACCAAGATTTCAACCAAAGCGCTCTGCGCGCCACAATAGCAAACCCAGAATTCTTAGCCGCTAACCTAGCCAATTGCAAAGTGGCGTCTAGGGTGAAAGAATTAGCCAATTTGAGAGCATTGATTCTGTCCATAATCTCCTCATAAGGAGGAGAATCACTATCGAGCGCCTTTATCAGCTCATCAAACCAGAAACATGCGGCTGTAGTGACAGGGACAATGCATGAAATTGGTTGTAGAAGGTAACCCTGCTGAACAAACATCTTTTTAAGCAAACCTTCTAATTTTTTATCCATAGGATCTTTGAAAGCACAACTATCCTCTATGGGTATAGTGGTGCGTTTGTTTAAAGTAGAAACCGCTCCCTCGACCTTGGGGACTGTCTGCCATAAGTCCTTTCTGGGGTCGACCATAGGAAACAATTTTTTAAATATGGGGGGAGGGACGAAAGGAATACCGGGCCTTTCCCATTCTTTATTAACAATGTCCGCCACCCGCTTGGGTATAGGAAAAGCTTCTGGGAGCCCCGGCACCTCTAGGAACTTGTCCATTTTACATAGTTTCTCTGGGATGACCAACTTTTCACAATCATCCAGAGTGGATAATACCTCCTTAAGCAGAATGCGGAGATGTTCCAACTTAAATTTAAATGCAATTACATCAGGTTCAGCCTGTTGAGAAATGTTCCCTGAATCAGTAATTTCTCCCTCAGACAAAACCTCCCTGGCCCCCTCAGATTGGGTTAGGGGCCCTTCAGAGATATTAATATCAGCGTCGTCATGCTCTTCAGTAACTAAAACAGAGCAGCCACGCTTACGCTGACAAGGGTTCATTTTGGCTAAAATGTTTTTGACAGAATTATCCATTACAGCCGTTAATTGTTGCATAGTAAGGAGTATTGGCGCGCTAGATGTACTAGGGGCCTCCTGAGTGGGCAAGACTCGTGTAGACGAAGGAGGGAATGATGCAGTACCATGCTTACTCCCCTCACTTGAGGAATCATCTTGGGCATCATTGTCATTATCACATAAATCACATTTATTTAAATGAACAGGAATTCTGGCTTCCCCACATTCAGAACACAGTCTATCTGGTAGTTCAGACATGTTAAACAGGCATAAACTTGATAATAAAGTACAAAAAACGTTTTAAAATAAAACCGTTACTGTCACTTTAAATTTTAAACTGAACACACTTTATTACTGCAATTGCGAAAAAACATGAAGGAATTGTACAAAATTCACCAAATTTTCACCACAGTGTCTTAAAGCCTTAAAAGTATTGCACACCAAATTTGGAAGCTTTAACCCTTAAAATAACGGAACCGGAGCCGTTTTAACACTTTAACCCCTTTACAGTCCCTGGTATCTGCTTTGCTGAGACCCAACCAAACCCAAAGGGGAATACGATACCAAATGACGCCTTCAGAAAGTCTTTTCTAAGTATTAGAGCTCCTCTCACATGCGACTGCATGCCATGCTTCTCAAAAACAAGTGCGCCACACCGGCGCGAAAATGAGGCTCTGCTTATGCTTTGGGAAAGCCCCTAAGAAATAAGGTGTCTAATACAGTGCCTGCCGATATTATAATATCAATATACCCAGATAAAATGATTCCTCAAGGCTAAATATGTGTTAATAATGAATCGATTTAGCCCAGAAAAGTCTACAGTCTTAATAAGCCCTTGTGAAGCCCTTATTTACCATCGTAATAAACATGGCTTACCGGATCCCATAGGGAAAATGACAGCTTCCAGCATTACATCGTCTTGTTAGAATGTGTCATACCTCAAGCAGCAAGAGACTGCACACTGTTCCCCCAACTGAAGTTAATTGCTCTCAACAGTCCTGTGTGGAACAGCCATGGATTTTAGTTACGGTTGCTAAAATCATTTTCCTCATACAAACAGAAATCTTCATCTCTTTTCTGTTTCTGAGTAAATAGTACATACCAGCACTATTTCAAAATAACAAACTCTTGATTGAATAATAAAAACTACAGTTAAACACTAAAAAACTCTAAGCCATCTCCGTGGAGATGTTGCCTGTACAACGGCAAAGAGAATGACTGGGGTAGGCGGAGCCTAGGAGGGATCATGTGACCAGCTTTGCTGGGCTCTTTGCCATTTCCTGTTGGGGAAGAGAATATCCCACAAGTAAGGATGACGCCGTGGACCGGACACACCTATGTTGGAGAAATATATATACTTTTATGAGGTGCTGGGTATAGAGTATATACCTTGTGGCATAGCTTTTATTTGACAGTGAGCGCCTAGGAGTGATTCAGTGGATTCTTTCTACTGGTTCATTCATCTTTTGTCTATATATATATATATATATATATATATATATATATATATATATATATATATATATATATATATATATATATATATATATATATATATATACACATAAACATATACACACACACATACAGTATATATATATAAAAATATAATATAGGTTATACAGATATATAGATAGAAAAGTAATAATCCAGCAATGCAGAGTAGCTTGCTTACATTGCTCCCGCATGCCTGCCTCTCTGCATTTTCGAAGTCGGCATTCCTGGCACTTTCGCCGCATGTACATGTCCATCTGGCACTTGCCATTGTTCTTGCAGGTATAATTTGTAGTTTTTATTACACTCCGCCGGAAAAAGCCCTTACAGCCTTCGCAACTCAACACGTTGTAATGGAAACCAGAAGCCTTGTCCCCACATACACTGCAAACTTCATTTCCCAGCATCTTTGGTGCAGGACCCTTTTTTCTTTTCCTTTCAGGCTCCTCAGCTGTTGATAAATAAAATGTGTCAAAAAGTGGTCTTTAAAATCGAATACACAAACTGTTCATCAAATGTATAGTAAAAGCTAAACAAGCAACATTTTTTAAAACATTATGAATAAGTCAAAATTCCTGATTTAAAGGGACATTGTACACTAGATTTTTCTTTGCACAAATGTTTTGTAGATGACCCATTTATATAGCCCATCAGGGAGTATTTTTGTAAAAATGTTTAATTTTGCTTTTTTTTATTTTTTAAATGTGCTGATTTTCAGACTCTTAAAGGGATACTAACCCCATGTTTTTTCTTTCATGATTCAGATAGAGCATGCAATTTTAAGCAACTTTCTAATTTACTCCTATTATCAATTTTTCTTTGTTCTCATGTTATCTTGATTTGAAAAAGCATTAATAAAAGGCTAGGAGCCGGCCCATTTTTTAGTTCAGCACCTTAGTAGAGCTGCTAATTGGTTTGCTACATTTAGCCACAAATCAGCAAGTGCTAACCATGTGCTGAACAAAAAATGGTCTGGCTCTAAAGCCTACAGTACTGCTTTTTCAAATCAAGATAGCATGAGAACAAAGAAAAATTGATAATACGAGTAAATTAGAAAAGTGCTTAAAATCTCATGCTCTATCTGAATCATGAAAGAAAAAAATTGGGTTTAGTATCCCTTTAACCAAGACCCAAAGTTTTAGATGTATACAGACTCTTGGTTGTGTAATAGGTCTTTTCATATGCAGGGGAGCAGGTGTTGCCTTTCATGGGCTGTACCAGCCTGACCTTCTTAACAGAGCTAAACTGGGAGCTTCCAAGTAAGTTTTTAAACAGTTTTATACTGGATTTTTAGATCAGCATCTGTGCATATTCTTCTTAATAGTAGTGTCTATTACATGCAGCTATATGAAAATTGGTGTACAGTGTCCCTTTAAGTGACAAAGCCTAAAAGGAACATAGTATCCCAATATTTATACCTTGCATTAAAAGGGACATAAAATCTCAAAATTAAAATACTCTAATCAGTTAGAGCTTTTAAATTATTGCTCTATTGCTTACAAATATGTTAAACACACAGCTATAGTATACTCCAGTGCAACAATGCACTACTGGGACCTTGCTCAATACTTTCTGTGAGTCAATGACAAGAGCCATATGTACATAGCCACCTAGCAACCAACTCATAGGCAGAACTTTGTTTTACGTTCTGTGCATTTTTTTTTTAAAGTTAAAACATTTCTGCAGGTCACTTCGAAATGAAATTCAATTTTAAATTGGGCAGTTACTCTAAAGCACCATTTCAATCACAATTTATTGATTAAATGGAGAATAAAGCACATTTTTAAATTGTATAATATATTGCAGCAGATGAAAACTGCATTTCAAATTAGCTGCAGAGGGAAAAAAATTGTTAAGTTTTTAAAATATCTAAAAAAAAAGAAATAGGTTTCCTTTGCTCTTGGTCTAATATCACATAAGGTAAAATTTTGTAATAAAAAGGTGCATTGCTAACATTCAAGAGTCACAGCTTTGCAGATGGCAAAGTCTAGGGGGGCAGCCAGGGTTGAAAAAAAATCCCTGAGTGCCAGTCACCAATCAATGTGCTTTCAAATATTTTGCTGTTCTCTTCAAACAGCGCTTCACACTGTGTTAAGGAAAACTTACATAGTGCAGCCAGAGCACAGTGTTGTTTGAAGAGAACAGCCTGTTGCGGATCAGTGCTGCAAAGCAAAAGCATTAACAGTTCCAGCGACTACATCTTAGATTGCAGCATATTCTTCTCCCAGAAGTTCATTGCTGTTCCTGAGCCCTACCTAGATATGCTTTTCAGCAAAGGTTACCAAGATGTCCCTTTAAACACCTACATTAAAAACCTTTATCCTAATTGTAAGAAGGTTGATTTAAATTTGCAGGAGACAGAACAACAAAGTGTGAGTACTGTTTGACATCTAAAGATTTTTTAAACTTAAAAGAACTTCCCTACTGGTCTATTATCCCTTCATTTGAGGTCATCCTGCTACTATACCAAAATTCTCAAAGGGTGATTTATTACTTACCTGCGTTGGAATTTTAAAGGACTACCTACTTTTATATCTTGGAGTACAGTTTTTCCATTTACATTTTTCTGTATTGATGTTTTTCTTGCAATATTTCACCGTTTAGTTGGCCCCTGATATTTAAAGGGACAGTCTAGTCAAAAATAAACTTTCATGATTCAGATAGGGCATGTAATTTTAAACATTTACAATTTACTTTTATCATCAATTTTGCTTTGTTCTCTTTGTATTCTTAGATGAAAGCTAAACCTAGGTAGACCCATATGCCAATTTCTTAGCCATTGAAGGCGGCCTCTTATCTGAATGTATTTTGACAGTTTTTCACCACTGAAATAAGGGGGCAGTCTGCAGAGGCTTAGATACAAGGTAATCACAGAGGTAAAAAGTGTATTTATATAACTGTGTTGGTTATGCAAAACTATGGAATGGGTAATATAGGGATTATCTATCTTTTTAACACTAAAAATGTTGGTGTAGACTGCCCCTTTAATATTCATATTTTTTTCCATTTACTTACAATTACATACAGAGAAAAGGCCTGTCTCCACAGTAAGAAACTAGGATGTGCTGCAATACAAAGTAATATTTGCATGGTTCAGCTTACTAATTAATAAATACAAAAGTAGGCATTTCAGATCTTATTGTAAGGTTGTGTTTTTCATACACTAATCATAACATCTTTATGTGTAGAAAATGTTTTTTTTTGTGTGTATAAAAAGTGATGGTAAATTAAATAGTATAGCAACATCTCAGTAGATGATGTTTTTTTTTCTCTCTCTAATTTCTATCATAAAAGTTTAAAAAATATACTTATATTCTTGGCATTTTTCTTTTGACCCTCAGCCCGTTTTTCTTCCTGGTCGGGTTCTTTGTGACTTAGAGAGCAGTCCCACGGGGGTGGGGGGGGGTACAACTAAGGGGATCACAGGAAGAAATATATCTGCAAGCTTTTTTCTTTTTTGCAGAGTGCCATATGGCTAAGATGATGATTGGCTAATGTCACAGAAAGAAAACATTTATTGAATGGAGGCGGCTGGAGCAGTGTATTAAACGATGGATAAAGTAAAATAAATATATATGATACATTAAATAGATGATGAAATAACTATAATATTTCAAATTGGTTTCAGTTGATTTTAAAGGGACAGTCTACACCAGAATTTTTATTGTTTTAAAAGATAGATAATCCCTTTATTACCCATTTCCCAGTTTTGCATAACCAACACAGTTATAATAATATACTTTTAACCTCTGTGATTATCTTGTATCTAAGCCTTTGCAAACTGCCCCTTTTTTCAGTTCTTTTGACAGACTTGCAGTCTAGCCAATCAGTGTCTGCTCCCAGATTACTTCACGTGCACGAGCACAGTGTTATCTATATGAAATACGTGAACTAACACCCTCTAGTGGTGAAAAACTGTTAAAATGCAATCTGAAAGAGGTGGGCTTCAAGGTCTAAGAAATTAGCATATGAACCTCCTAGGTTAAGCTTTCAACTAAGAATACCAAGAGAACAAAGCAAAATTGGTGATAAAAGTAAATTGGAAAATTGTTTAAAATTACATGCCCTATCTGAATCATGAAAGTTTATTTTGGCCTAGACTGTCCCTTTAAGTAGTACATAGACTGTTAAAGAAATCTGCCAAGTCTGATTTAATATTCCACCCTTATTTTAAGAATCTGCCTTTAATCTCACAAATGTTTTAATTATGTTTAAATAAATCTATCCATTAGCTTCTTAATTGGATAGTGAAGCTCTAATAAGAGGATCCCAAGCCACAAAACACTTGCCCTTCTGTACTTCCTCATCTGCAAGAGCAGGAGGACAACTCAAAAATGGGTCACAATTTACTTCTCTGGAATATGCAGATAAAATAAAGCATTAAACTGAACCACAGAATTGAATAAAAATAAAGCACTGCTATATACATCAATTAATTTGCTCGTTTTCGCTGTATAAAAAAGGGCTAGTTTCCTTCTCCCTAAAAAGACCTCAGTTTGTTGCAAATTACCTGGCTACATAAGATACTAGGTAATCATTGCTTGGAGCAGTGCACAAACTCATCTACAGCTAAACCTAATAGGCTACAATAAAAGGAAAGAAGATTAACATACTCGCCAGGGTTTTCAAGAGGTTTATTACAGATGAACAAAACCCTTGTACACCGTGCTAACAAAACTGACCATTTTAAATTACTTGTAAACATTTTTTTTTTCTTTATGTGGAGATTTTGCAATTCAGTACCTATTTGCTCATTTATACTATGGGGTAAAATTTACCATCCCTTGCATTTGCAAAAAGTGAACCTGTCCGCCAGCAATGGCCAGGATTCTAATGCAATGCCGCCCCCTGCAACGGTGCAACCTACTTGCGCTAGAGCAGGGCATGTCAATAACCCCAAGGAAGCAAGTGTCGGGGTGATTAATCTTGCTGCTTTTGAGGAAAAAGCAGTTTCTGCTTATTAAATATGTGGTAGCAGGCTTGCTTATGTGAACCTGCTGCACATAGCCGAAAAGGCCTTAATAAATCTAGCCCTATGCATATGTTAAAAAAGGACTTTAAATGTCCTTTTAAGACTAAGCTCCCTGCATTTACTTAGTTAATATATATTTTTTTTTTTTTATATCCCATTTCAATGAGAAATGTGTTGCATTTCTTATATTTAGAGATTAAATAAAATAGTTAAATAAATCAGAATATCTTAAATGGACAGCAAAGTCAAAATTAAAAGCTTTCATGATTCAGATAGGCAGGCAATTTACTTAGGTTTCAAATTTGCTTTGTTCTCTTTGTATCTTTTATCGAAGAGTAAAACTAGGTAGTCTCATACGAGTTCAGGAGTGTACATGCGTATTTAGTACTCTAAGAAAGCAGTGTTTTGCAACATTATTTTAATCTTTATGGCAGCAGTTTTTTGCAAAATTGTATAAGAGTACTAAAGACACGTGCACACTCCTGAGCTCTGATAAACCTACCTAGTTTTACTCTTCAATAAAATATACCAAGAAAAAGAAGCAAATTGGAAAGTTGTTTAAAATTGCATGCTCTATCCGAATCATAAAAGTTTAATTTTGACTTTAATGTCCATTTAAGCAGTCATGGAAACCTACAGACCCTAAACACCACTATATAAATAAAATGCTCTTAAAGGGACATGCGACCCACAAGCTAAAATCACGAGTAAGTAAAGAAGCATATCTATAAAAAGCAGATTAAAAACCATCACACAAACATCTTTTACCTTAAAATGTCCTCAATAGCCATATTCCATTGTAGAAGGACTTTAAACACCCAATTTGAATGTTTATCCTGGGATGTACAAAGGAGTGTGCACCTGGCATATGCAGGCACAGCCACTCTCCTTGCCTGCTCAGTTCGAGGAAATATTCCAATATTATGGTAAAATCCGATGAAAGCGCAGTAAAGTGTAATTTCAGCACTTATGATTCTGATTAGCCGTTTCGTTTTTGTTTTTTTTCCACCGAGCAGATAAAATTAAAAAGAGTAGTTAAATGTAGCTGCTGACAGGGCAGTTAATCTAATGAGCTGATCATAGTTTTAGATAAAAAAAAAATCCCAAGTATACATCATAAAACATTCTCTTTCTCACAGCTGCATTGTGGGTAAATAGGAATAGGAATAGTAAATAGGAAGGTTGAGTAGCCAGTCTCTTTAAATACTAATCTGTTTGGAATAAAATAGAATAGTTGCTACAGCTGTAACTATAAATGAGTAAAAAAGCAAAAGGAAATCCTACTTGCACTGTGGGAGGAGCCCTCTCCATCTGTTCCCAGGATTTCATTTTCATTGGACTGCAATGTGCTCCCCCGAGACTCTGATCTCTCCTCTTTTATGTGTAATTTTGCAGTGCTCACAGAATCTAGCAGCACTGTATTTACCGAATGGAAGGAATCGCCATCTAAAAAAAAAAAAAAAAAAAAAAAAAAAAAAAAAGTTAGTGAAAGATAAAAGATCTTACAGTTATAAGTAACAAAACCATACTTAAAGGGATATGAAACCCATTTTTTTTCTTTCACAAGTCGTATATAGCATGCAATTTTAAGCAACTTTCTAATTTACTCCTATTATCACATTTTCTTCGTTCTCTTGATATCTTTATTTGAAAAAGCAGTAATGTAATCTTTGAAGACGGACCATTTTTTTTGTCTAGCACCTAGGTTGTGCTTGCTGATTGATGGCTAAATTTAGCCACCAATAAGAAAGCACTGTCCAGGTTCTCAACCAAAAATGGGCTGGCTCCTAAACTAACATTTCTGCTTTTTCAAATAGATACCAAGAGAACAAAGAAACTGATAATAGGGGTAAATTAGAAAGCTGCTTAAAATTGCATGCTCTATCTGAATCATGAAAGAAAAAAAATTGTGTTTCATATCCCTTTAAAAAAGGACAGTCTACTTGAAATGTATTATTGTTTAAAAAGATAATCTCTTTATTACCTATTTCCCAGTTTTGCATAACCAACACTGTTATATTAATACACTGTTTACATCTGTGATTACCTTGTATCTAAACCTCCACAGACTGCCCCTTATCCCAGTGCTATTTACAAACTTGTATTTCAGCCAATTGGTGCGGATTCATGAAGCAATCCACAGGAGTGAGCACAATGTTATCTATATGGCACACATGAACTAGCACTGTTTAAGTGGCCTTCAGGGGCTTAGAAATCAGCCTATGAGCCTAAATAGGTTTAGCCTTTTACAAAGAATACCAAAAACATAAATTATGCTTACCTGATAATTTAATTTTCATCGTGGGGAGGAGAGTCCACTGCTTCATTCATCACTTGTGGGGGAAATAAGAACCTGGCCACCAGGATGCGGCAAAGACACCTCAGCCAAAGGCAAAAATACCTCCCCCACCCCCCAGTCATTCTGCCAAGGGAACAAGGAAAAGTAGGAGAAACAGGGTATAAATGGTGCCAGAAGAAACAAACAAAAAAAAAATTTAATAAATTATCAGGTAAGCATTATTTATGTTTTCCATCTAAAGGGGAGGAGAGTCCACTGCTTCATTCATCACTAGTGGGAACAAATACCCAAGCTCTAGAGGACACTGAATGAAGAAAACAGGAGGGTAAAGGAGGCGGACACTATACTGAGGGCACCACAGCCTGCAGAACCTCTCTCCCAAAAGCTACTTCCACCGAAGTAAAAACGTCAAATTTGAAAAGATTTTGCAAAAGTACGTAAGGATGACCAGGTTGCCGCCTTACAAATCTGCTCCATAGTAGCCTGATTCTTAAAGGCCCAAGAAGAGGCCACAGCTCTAGTCGAGTGAGCCGTAATCCTCTGAGGAGGCTTGTGCCCTGCTGTCTCATAAGCCAGACGGATCATACTCCTCAACCAAAAGAATAGAGGAGTTGCAGAGGCACACTGCTCCCTGCGCCTTCCAGAATACACAACGAATAAGGACGACGTCTGTCTGAACTCCTTTGTGGCTTGAAGATAAAACTTCAAGGCCCGAACCACATCCAGATTATAAAGTAACCTCTCCTTCGAAGAGGATGGGTTAGGACACAAGGAAGGAACCACTATTTCCCGGTTAATGTTACGACTCAACACTACCTTGGGAAGAACTCCCAAACCGGTTCACAGAATGCGTTTGTCAGCATGAAAAACCAAGTAAGGAGGCTCAAATTGTAGGCCGCCAACTCAGAGACTCTGCGTGCCGATGCAATAGCCAATAACAACAGGACCTTCAATGAGAGAATCTTAATGTCCAGAGCATGCATAGGCTCAAATGGAGCCCTCTGCAAGACCTTAAGCACCAAGTTTAAGCTCCAGGGAGGAGCTGGATTCCTGAAAACCGGTCTAATCCTAACCAGAGACTGAACAAAAGGACTGAATGTCAGGAAGCTCCGCGAGCTTCTTGTGCAACAGTACCGATAAAGCCAAGATCCTTCCCCTTAGGGAACTGGCGGCAAGACCCTTATCCAGACCATCCTGGAGGAAGGCCAAACTCCTGGATACCTTGACCTTGTGCCAAGGATATCCTCGTTCCTCACACCAGGACATGTAGGTCCTCCACACCTTGTGGTAGATGCGTCTAGTGACCGGCTTCCTGGCCTGGATGAGAGTGTTGATCACTCTTTCCGAAAAACCTCTCTTGGCCAAGACTAGGCGTTAAATCTCCACGCAGTCAGCCTCAAAGAATTGAGATTTTGATGTAGAAAAGGACCATGTACTAGTAGATCCTTGCGACAAGGTAACTTCCACGGCAGTTATGACGACAACACCGCTAGATCCGCAAACCACGTCCTCCGCGGCCACGACGGAGCAATCAGAATAGCCGAAGCTTGCTCCTGCTTGATGCGGGCCATTACTCGAGGTAGAAGAGGCAACAGTGGAAATATGTAGATTAGGTTGAATTCCCAGGGTACCGCCAAGGCATCTATCAGTTCCGCTTGGGGATCCCTGGATCGCGACCCGTATATGGGTAGCTCGCAATTGAGTCTGGACACCATGAGATCTATTTCCGGTGACCCACATCTGCTGCATATCTCTGCAAACATCTCGAGTGGAGAGACCATTCCCCTGGATGAAACGTCTGTCTGCTCATAAAATCCGCTTCCCAGTTGTCCACACCAGGAATGTGGATCGCTGAGAGCGAACAATTGTGAGTCTCTGCCCATTCCAGAATCTGAGATACTTCCCTCATTGCTAGGGAGCTTCTTGTCCCCCGTGGTGGTTTATGTAAGCCACCGAGGTGATGTTGTCCAATTGGAATCTGATGAATTGGGACGACCTCAGAGGGGTCGCAAGTCTTCAGAGCGTTGAAAATCACTCGAAGTTCCAGAATGTTTATAGGTAGACTCGACTTCTCGAGTCCATCTGCCTTGTGCCTTTCTGGCACCCCAAACGGCTCCTGAAAATCAAAAGGAAAGGAGAACAGCACACCTGTTTGTGGGGCACAGAGTAAGATTTGCCAAATCTTGTCAATCCAAATAGTCATACATCCAAAGCACTCCAGCCACCAGAAGATATCTTTGTTTAAAAGACCTTTATTTTCATTAGTTGGGTCCAAAAGTTTACAGGAACAACGTTTTGAACCTACAATAGGCTCTTAGTCATGTACATCCGTGGTTACAATGTCCCAGCATGGTCTCAGGAAAGATGTCCCATGGGACAACTGGCCCGGTCGGGTCCACCAAGACAGGGACTCCCTCACCAGTCTGTCCAGAGATATCTGTTGGGACAAGTCTGAATGATCGCTGTTCCATTGTCTCAACATGCACAGCTGCAGAGGTCTGAGATGAAACCTGGAGAATGGAATGACATCTATGATGGATACCATGAGCCCGATTACCTCCATACATCTGGCCAGACGTCCTTGCAACGTCTCTGGTCTGTCAAAAATATCTTCATCGCAGAAGAATCTATCGTACCTAGGAACTCCACCCTGTTGCTGAGGACCAATGAACTCTTCCCTTAGTTTATCTTCCACCCATGGGATCGAAGCAGGAGGAGAGCACTCAAATGATCCTCCGCCAGACTGTAGGATGGAGCCTGGATCAGGATATCGTCCAGATACGGAGCCACTGCAATCCCTCTGGCTCTTGCTACTGCGAGAAGAGTTCCCAGAACCTTTGTAAAGACTCCTTGGGCCATCGCCAGACCAAAACGGAAGGGCCACAAACTGGAAGTGCTGGTCCAGGAAGGAGAACCGTAGAAATTTGAAGTGATCCTTGTGGATTGGAACATGAAGGTAAGCATCCTTCAGGTCTATAGTCATCATGAATTGCCCCTCTTAAACCAGGGGCAAAATTGACCTGATAGTCTCCATCTTGAACGATGGGACTGACAAAAACTTGTTTAGGGCCTTAAGGTCCAGAATTGGACGAAACGTGCCCTCCTTCTTTGGGACTACGAAAAGTTTGAATAATACCCCAGACCTCTTTCTGCCTGAGGAACTGGGACGATTACCCCGAGAGATAAGAGATCCCTCACACATCCCAGGAAGGTGTCTCTCTTTTCTGGTTTTGAAGAGATGTTTGACAGGAGGAACCTACCTCTGGGCGGATACAATTTGAAACCTATCCTGTACCCCTGGGTGACGACCTCCAGGACCCAAGGGTCTGTGACGTCTCCCCTCCAGGCCCCAAAAGAGATAGTCTGCCCTCTACCTGGTCCAAGGATGGGTCAGGGACCGCCCCTTCATGCCGACTTTGACTCGGCGGGCCTCTTGTTTTGCTTGGACGTATTCCAAGAGTTTGCTGGCTTCCAAGATCCCTTGGATTGCTCAGATTTTTCAGAAGGCTGCTGGCGCTGAGACTTATCTGCACAAAAGGGACGAAAAGTAGATCCCTTAGGCTTGGCTTTCTTATCCTGGGGGTAAGAAGGCGCCCTTGCCACCCGTGACTGTAGATATGATAGAATCCAGGCCCGAGTCAAACAAATCCTTCCCCTTAAATGGTAGGGAAAGCAAGTGAGACTTAGACGTCATGTCAGCAGACCACGATTTTAGCCACAGAGCCCTGTGAGCTAAAACAGAAAAACCCGATGTCTTGGCATTCAGGCGAATAATCTGCATGCATCACAAATGAACGAATGCGCTACCCTTAAGGCTTTGATCCAAAATCTCCTCGAGGGGGGTCTCCACCAGTAGGTAGCCGCACCAGCCACCGCAGTGTCAGCCGCCGGCAGTTGGAAAGCGAACCCCATCAGTAGGAACATCTTCCGCAACATTGACTAAATATTTTTATCCATGGGTTCCTTAAAAGAGGAGCTTATCCTCAAGCGGAATGGTCGTTCTCTTAGCGAGCGTGGAGATCATCCACCTTAGGGACAGTTCCCCACAATTCAAGCTGCGCGTCCGGAACAGGGAAAAGCTTCTTAAAAGAAGACAAGGGAGAAAAGGGCGAACCCAGTCAATTATTAATTTTTAATAATGTTCGCCCTTTTGATAGGAACCGGGAAGGCCTGAGGCACTACCCTGTCCTCGTAAACCCTATCCAGTTTAGGGATCAAAGTTTCCTCTGGTAGTTTTGAATCCGGAACGTCTAGCGTACAAAGCACTTCCTTCAGCATGAAACGCAAATGCTCCATCTTAAATTTGAAATCTGGTTCCTCCGTGGACAGAGACCTAGAAGTAGCCGATTCCGACTCAGAAGCGACATCCTCTGATAATTCGGAATTGTCCTCCTCCGCGGATAATCTGTCCGAGATATCCAGTGGAGTCAAAGACCCCCGAGATGGATAGCAGTGCCGTACCTTCCACTTGCGCTTAGTAGGACGAGGCATCACATTTATGGCCACAGAAACCACCGTCTGCAATTGATCGGCGAAGTCTGGAGGCCAAAGGGCCCCTCCCGCAGGAGGGATAGTAGTGCCCTTGGGAACTGCTTATGTAATGTAATTGGAGATGCTTGTAGGAAACGCACCTCACGGGACGGAGGACCCTCAGAGGTGGACGGCTCAGTTGTACTAATTACTTTATTCTTTTTAGAACTAGTAATATTGTCATAACATGTGGAACAGAGTTGTAACGGCGGTTCCACCGGAACCTCCTCACAGTATACACAGTTAGTAGGTTTAGATAAGCAAGGAGTATCCTCCAACATAAGAGTCCTCCATAGCTTGCGCCTTTATTACAGATTTGATTATTGATTAAATGGCACCTTTATATCCCAATGGCTGGGGCACTCACCACCTCCTATGACCCGGACTGCAAGAAACAGTTTTTAGTCTCCTCCGAACACAGGTCGAGAAAGAGGAAGGTACTGAGGCCACACCCGGTCACATGGAGTGCCATGCAAGACCGCCCCTGCACTGATCGAGAGACGTGCCAAAAAGCCCGCCTCAATCTCTCTCTAGATGTTCCACACTGACAGAGCCTCATCTCACACAAGTGCAGCAAAAAAAACACAAACACTATTATTATGTATACTAAAATTCCCCCTGTTCCATAACCCCCTTCCGAGGGTATTACCCTAGATTCTATACACATAAAAAGGAGTCACTGTAATATACACTGTAATATATATATATATAATGAAAGATCTTACCAGAATCAACGGCGTGGAACAGGAACACGATCTTCAAGTGTGACAGGTTAGTAGCGTCGCTCCTGACATGAACTTGAGAGAATAAAAGCAGGCAGCGAATCTTGTCAACGCTGATTGCATAAGGAGCTGTTAATATGAGTCGGGATGGATTCGCAGAAGAACTCCAACTGCATCTCCGGACTCTAACTTTCACCCATGCTTTCATTGAGAGGCTGATGGGACTACTTAAAACTCCAGTCCCATTGTGAAGAGTACTACCCTCCATAAGAGACTACTCCGAATCTTACCAACACTTCTCTGCCAACCTCCTGTGACGAAAGGCAAAGAATGACTGGGGGGATGAGGGAAGTGGGGAAGGTATTTAAGCATTTGGCTGGGGTGTCTTTGCCTCCTCCTGGTAGCCAGATTCTTATTTCCCACAAATTATGAATGAAGCAGCAGACTTTCCTCCTCCCCTTTAGATGGAAAAACAAAGTAAATTGGAAACTTGCTTAAAATTGCATGCCCTATATGAATCATAAAAGTTAAAATTTTGACTTTACAGTCCGTTTAAAGAACTAAAACTCTACCGACATAGCAAAAAAAAAAAAAAAAAGAAGAAAAGAAATTATAATTATTATTAAGCTTTATACAGTGTTCTGTCAGATGTCTCTTATTGCAAAATGTTAACTTAAAATGTTCAATTTTACTATATGCAAGTTTCGCCACTGTTGGACTTTAAGTGTGCGCATTCACATTAAGAGCAGCATGTGACGCCTTATGTCATCTTTTACTCACAGCACTGTAGATGTGTCTTATGTTGTTGTGCTCAGTGCCAGCACTGTGATGCATGTACACACTCGCTACGCTACACCAGGGAATTTTGAGACGAGTGTCACAAAACACAGGTAAGGAACTATTTTGCTAGCTTCACTAAATATTGACTGGACCAAAATATTTTCAAAGGATTCTAAAGTTACACGGCATAAGCATGCAATGAATTCCAAGGTTTATCAATGAAACAACGTAATTGATGATTACATAGAAAAATATTTCACAATTAAGCCTTCAAGTACAATCACTTGAGCTTATCAGGGTCTCAGTCACTATGATTTACTCACCTTTTCTGGTAAAAAAAAAAATCCTTTCAACTTTGAGCACTATAATTTAAAACAATACTTTCCAGAGTATATAGAAAAGCAAAGACCCATTAGTATCATTTGCTGCAGGATTTTAGAATGGGTCTATACTCTGTGGGAATACCACAGGCTAAATCTGCTATTTCAAATGCTAACGTAGAGGTAAAGGAGCTACTTGTAAACAAGTGAATACACTCCAGCAGGTAAAATGGGAACAATTTAAAGGGGAGACAATGTTGGGGTAAACTGTCCCTTTAATACTAAAGACCAAGGTTTCTTGAGACAGAAAAGACCACATTTAAAAAGTATTTCTCGGGGCGTGTCTTAGCTGCCGTCGTGTCCAGACGCAATATTTGCTAGCTCTAGGCTCAATAACAATAATATATCAACTATTTACTTTCTATTTGGTCACTCAATCTTCCTTTTGGTGGAATCCAGATTGTGAAAGGAAGCTGCATCGATAGATGTCTCAATTATAGAGATTCAATATAAGAATCCACTACTCAGGACAAGACACGACGGCGGCCAATTTTCATCAGCTTATTTCTCCCCCCCCGACATGCCGGGTAAAGCAGACCCACTTTATTGCTCACGCTAGGAGGCTAAGAAACTTGGCAAAATGGGGGAGACTTTTTGGAATCATGCACAGGCCCTCTTGGCCGCATTAGCTCAGAAACTGGACTCTAATTTTGCCCATCTCATAACTATTGTTAAAGCCCGCCCACGAGAACAATGGCAGGAAGAAATGAAAATGGCGACTGCAATAGAACACGATTTACAACAGAGCCGCTTACAGTCCCCTCTCAGCGGTGTGGAGTGTATACTGTGCCCGTCGGGGCTAGAGGATACCAGGTTTATGAAGCAACGGGAGGCTTCCCTGTGTTTTCAGATAGGCGAGGACCGGGGAGGTGCATCTGCTTATGGGACTCCTGAAGCAGGGAGAATGTCCGAGAAGAAGCTGTCACTAGCGGGGGTGGATGCGGCCGACCACCTGCTGCGATGTTCAGAGATACCTAGTGCTCCGGTGACGACCGGTGGATTGGGTTTACATGAAGGACCCTCCTTGGTAAGAACTGATGTGATCCTGGTCCCTTATACTTACCTGGCGTCCTTGTCCCTGATGGCTCAGGGTTACTCCAGAGGATCTCCCCGGCAACATCTTCATCTCATCATTTGCCCTATTCAGAGCTTGCATTTCATTTGCGGCAAGTCTAGCAAGGCTAAGAGGGGGATAGGGTGACATTTCCCTGTGATTTTGACTCTCACTAAGATAAGGCTGTTCCCTGTGACAGGCGGAATCTCCGAGGTTTTATATCTTGTCCAACCTGGATCCACGGACAGTCCTGTTTCTTCCATCAGCCCTACACTTATTAATGACGACTATATAGTCTGAGGCATAGTTAAAGGGCTAGACTTTTAGTGTAACTCACTTTTCTCAACCTTGGTGACTTGTACACACAACTTGTTAGGTGCATTATGTATTATATGTTTAAATAAAGGGCACTTTTAGTACTATTAACCCATTAGGTTCTTTAAATGTGAAGTATTATGTGGGTATCCTGATAGCTCATATGAGTTGTGCAATTGGTTTTTGTTTTTGTGTAAACATGTAACTCTCCCCTACAGCTATTGTCATACACTGTAAAATACACCATGATATAACTATAGGGGAATTTGCCTCATTATATCCCACTGTGTATCACCCCTATTCCTTAGGACACAACTTTATGATTTATGTAAAGTTCATAATAGCCCACACAGGGTGTATAATCAATCCTCAGCCCTACTCAGACATAAGCTTTCTTTATAAATTTATGGTTAGCATAAGCCGCCTATAAGGTACAGAGAGATCTAATACTTAGAATTAAAAGATAACAGGGTCCCTACATTTTACAAGGCGGGTGGTCTCAGGAAGGTGGCATTTATCTCCTCCATGTAAAATGTAATAAACTGGCTTCTTCCTCCTAGCCCAAATATTTTATTTCTAAATACCTTTTCAAATTTACCCAAATTGGTAAACTACTCAGCGGTGTTAATCCGCAGCATACACACCACATAGGGGGAAAAAAGTACCTCTCAATTGGATTATTTATTTCACATATGTCAGATGAAAGTATCTTACCAAAAGATAGAATGTTTTACTAAAGAGGTACTATAATAACTCTAAATAAAAAATAAAATAAGGTACCAATGCAAATCCTACCATATATATATCCGAAGTATGTGAGTAATGAGCTAGGATATACTTGCTGTCAGAGAATTTATCATGATTTATTGCTACTGTTTGTTATATTCATCTTGAATGGATTTGCTTTGCTGTTTATTTGTGACTATTGCTATTCTAAATACCTTAATAAAAATCTTTGTTTAAAAAAAAAAAAAAAAAAAAAAGTATTTCTCTACATGAAAACAGGTGAGATGAATACTAATGAGCTACTGAATGAGCCTAGAAGGAAAACACTTCTGCTGACCTCCTTGAGGAGGGGAGCTGAGAAATGTAGCTATAGAAAATCATCACATAAAAAGCAAATAATAAACTTTCTTACACTTACCTAGAGAAACATCAGAGCCATCGACAGCCAGGGCTGACATTTTGGGTCAGGCGTCTCCAGGCATCTTCTAGGCCAAACACTGGGCAGAAGAGGGAAGTGATAACATTTTTAAATAATTTTATGTCCACAGTAACTGGACTAAAGAAATTGGATAAGACAGTGCTAAACAAAAAAATATATGAGAGTTTGGTCCCTATAACCCCTTAAAGGGACAGTCTAGTCAATAATAAACTTTCATAATTCAGATAGGGCATGCAATTTTAAACAACTTTCCAATTGACTTTTATTATTAAATTTGCTTTGTTCTCTTGGTGGTATTTTTGAAAAGCTAAACCTAGCTAGGCTCAAACTAATTTCTAAACTGTTGAAAACCGCCTCTTAGCTCAGAGTATTTTGAAAGTTTTTGACAGTTAGACAGTACTAGTTCATGTGTATCATATAGATAACATTGTGCTCACTCCCGTGGAGTTATTTAGGAGTCTGCTCTGATTGACTAAACTGCATGTCTGTCAACAGAACTGAGTTGAGGAGGAAGTCTGCCGAGGCTTAGATTTAAGGTGATCACAGAGGTAAAACATATAGAATTATAACTGTGTTATTTATGCAAAACTGGGAACTGGGTAATAAAAGGGATTAGCTATGTTTTTAAATTGTGAAAATTCTTGTGTAGACTGTCCCTTTAATGACCAGCACCATACCCTGTATGGTGCTGGTAGTTTAGCCCTTAAGGACTAGCGCTATACCCTGTCCGGCGCGGCTTTCCTGGGTCTCTTTCTGCCACAATTCAAATCAACAGTGGAGAGATTGTGCTATTTCTACAGGCCCCACAAGTTGGGCAGTGCAGAAAGACTGATGCTGAGAGAGACAGACATTCTATTTCCTTCTCTGCATCAGGTAGCGGTGGGAGGGGTCAGGAAGGAGGCAGGAATGGGCGGGACCTTTATATTGCAGAAACAAAGCCCTATGAGAGGGAAATAAAATTTAATAAGAGGGGAGAGAAATGCCTTAGAAAAGGATCGCTTACAGGGGAGAGGTGGGGAGGGCGAGGGGGGGGATCCCTACACCACAGAAAAAATAGTATTTAAAATAAAATTTTAAAAAAATTAGACAGCTGCCAGTACCTAAGATGGCAGCCACTAGTTAGAGGGGGGAGGGTTAAAGAGCTGTTTAGGAGAGATCAGGTAGGGATCAGGAGGTTGGCGAAATAAGGTGAGAGGGTAATCTCTACACTAAAGCTCAAATTAACCTTACAAGCTGATTAATTACATGATTAACCACTTAACTGCCAGGAATCTCAGAAGTGTGGTATATATATATATATATATATATATATATATATATATATATATATATATATATATATATATATATATATATATATATATATATATATATATATATATATACATATACATACACGAGGAACCGCAAACTCTAATGCCAAAGTGGTTTATTAAAAAGAAAAGGTGTGTAGCACAAAAACAGTGTGCAAGGGGTGCTGGTTCTGACGCGTTTCGCGCATGCTCACATGCACTTTATCAGATATATATAGATATATATATATATATATATATATATATATATAAATAACTGTATGGCTAGTGTGTGGAGGGTGCCTAGTAGAAAAAAATATACAATGTTTCTCTATAATGAGAATTTCAACATAAAAAAGGGGGGCCCCCAGTAATTTTCACACGTATACACACTTGAAGTCTTATCAAAATATGCTTAATTTTTGATCACTTAATAATTCACTATTATAAACAAAGTTTCCTATGAGTCCATATACCAAAAGAAGATTCTTCTAGGTAATCCAAAGTAAGGGTGAGGAATAATAATAAAAGACCCCGTTGGGGTTCCTACTTACATTCCTTACCCCCTATCTTATGAGGTAAGTGCCACACAATGAAAAGGATCACCAACGTAGATCATAAGGTTCCCCGCTTCATTGCTCCTTGAAGTTGGAAGAGTGGTCTTTCAGTCACATATTCCGTGTAACCTGCACCTTTCCGCCACCTTGACAAGTTTTGTAGAATGTGACAGACAGATGGAATAGGGCAATGTGCAAGTAGCCAACTGAGTGAATCCAGGACTATAGTCACAGGGTGGCTGTCATCTCCAATATGCGTCCATATTCTGTCAACACTGAAATCCAGGGGTGTGAGTGATAGCTGGGCATTATTCCAATTCAAAGGGTCAGAAAATCCATCATGGAATGTCAGCCTGGTTAATATTTCTCGTGGAAATCCTGATGAAAACTCTGAGAAATCTCATACCCAAAGACATGAACAAATTCCTTTCTCTGTAAACTTGCCACCAGGAAGCTGTTCAATAATTCTCTGCCACTGTGTAGGGCTGTGTCAGTGATGAGCAGAACTCCAGAACTCCAGAACTAAAACATTCTGCTCATCACTGACACAGCCCTGCACAGTGGCAGAGAATTATTGAACAGCTTCCTGGTGGGAAAGTAAGTAGGAACCCCAACGGGGTCTTTTATTATTATTCCTCACGCTGACTTTGGATTACCTAGAAGAATCTTCTTTTGTGATATGAACTCATAAGAAACTTTGTTTATAATAGTGAATTATTAAGTGATCAAAAATTAAGCATATTCTGAGAAGACTTCAGGTGTGTATACACATGTGAAAATTACTGGGGCCCCCCTTTTTATGTTGAAATTCTCATTATAGAGAAACATTGTATATTTTTTACTAGGCACACTCCATACACTAGCCATAGATTATATATATACACATATATACATACATATACATATATATATATATATATATATATATATACATACATATACATATATATATATATATATATATATATATATATATATATATATATATACATATACATACACATATATATATATATATATATATACACAAAACACGGAAGGGAACTGCACTCTCATACCGGACCGGGTACACATCCCATGACCCTGCAACATGCTCAGCCCTGGGTGCCACTGGCACTCACAGGAAGCTGTGCTATCCCCAGAGCCACAAGCAGTTAACCCCAGACAGGTCTGGGTGCAAGAACCATAGGGAAAATTACAAAACAAATTAATACAACACACAGAGAAAACCCAGCACTCACTTACAAGCTCTCAGATAAGATTTAAAAGCAAAAATGGAAAGGTTAGTCACCGCATCTGGCCAAATGGGACAAGCTCAGGTACCACGTCAAGGTCCTCTCCAATACCTGAGACCCTAAAACAGCCACACAATGCAAGCTTTCAAATCCAAACAAACTGAAAACAAGGGAAGGGTGCACAGGAATATGTAACCACCCTAGACATATACAAAACACGGAAGGGAACTGCACTCTCATACCGGACCGGGTACACATCCCATGACCCTGCAACATGCTCAGCCCTGGGTGCCACTGGCACTCACAGGAAGCTGTGCTGTCCCCAGAGCCACAAGCAGTAAACCCCAGACAGGTCTGGGTGCAAGAACCATAGGGAAAATTACAAAACAAATTAATACAACACACAGAGAAAACCCAGCACTCACTTACAAGCTCTCAGATAAGATTTAAAAGCAAAAATGGAAAGGTTAGTCACCGCATCTGGCCAAATGGGACAAGCTCAGGTACCACGTCAAGGTCCTCTCCAATACCTGAGACCCTAAAACAGCCACACAATGCAAGCTTTCAAATCCAAACAAACTGAAAACAAGGGAAGGGTGCACAGGAATATGTAACCACCCTAGACATATACAAAACACAGCTTCCTGTGAGTGCCAGTGGCACCCAGGGCTGAGCATGTTGCAGGGTCATGGGATGTGTACCCGGTGCGGTATGAGAGTGCAGTTCCCTTCCGTGTTTTGTATATGTCTAGGGTGGTTACATATTTAAGACAATAGATGATAAACAGTCACAGTCATGTGATCAGGGGGCTGGAAGAAGGTTCCAGTGTTGGTTATGCACAAAACTGGGGAATGGGTAATAAAGGGATTATCTATCTTTTAAAACAATAACAATTCTATGGTAGACTGTCCCTTTAAGTGTAGAGGGACTATACACTTTATACTCATTAGGCAGTAGCTGCTGTTAGAAATACAGTGTGTTCTCTGGTTAAAGACTTCAACACTGAGGAACTCTATACCCAGAGCTTTTTTTTATTTCTTTTTCATTATATATATATATATATATATATATATATATATATATATATATATATATATATATATATATATATATATATATATATATATATATATATATATATATATATATATATATTATATATATATATATATATATAAAATAAGTTTTGATAGGTAAATAACAGAATTTATGTTTACCTGATAAATTACTTTCTCCAACGGTGTGTCCGGTCCACGGCGTCATCCTTACTTGTGGGATATTCTCCTCCCCAACAGGAAATGGCAAAGAGCCCAGCAAAGCTGGTCACATGATCCCTCCTAGGCTCCGCCTTCCCCAGTCATTCGACCGACGTAAAGGAGGAATATTTGCATAGGAGAAACCATATGATACCGTGGTGACTGTAGTTAAAGAAAATAAATTATCAGACCTGATTAAAAAACCAGGGCGGGCCGTGGACCGGACACACCGTTGGAGAAAGTAATTTATCAGGTAAGCATAAATTCTGTTTTCTCCAACATAGGTGTGTCCGGTCCACGGCGTCATCCTTACTTGTGGGAACCAATACCAAAGCTTTAGGACACGGATGAAGGGAGGGAGCAAATCAGGTCACCTAGATGGAAGGCACCACGGCTTGCAAAACCTTTCTCCCAAAAATAGCCTCAGAAGAAGCAAAAGTATCAAACTTGTAAAATTTAGTAAAAGTGTGCAGTGAAGACCAAGTCACTGCCTTACATATCTGATCAACAGAAGCCTCGTTCTTGAAGGCCCATGTGGAAGCCACAGCCCTAGTGGAATGAGCTGTGATTCTTTCAGGAGGCTGCCGTCCGGCAGTCTCGTAAGCCAATCTGATGATGCTTTTAATCCAAAAAGAGAGAGAGGTAGAAGTTGCTTTTTGACCTCTCCCTTTACCAGAATAAACAACAAACAAGGAAGATGTTTGTCTAAAATCCTTTGTAGCATCTAAATAGAATTTTAGAGCACGAACAACATCCAAGTTGTGCAACAAACGTTCCTTCTTTGAAACTGGATTCGGACACAAAGAAGGCACGACTATCTCCTGGTTAATTGTTTTTGTTAGAAACAACTTTTCGGAAGAAAACCAGGTTTAGTACGTATCAACGGAATGTAAGGGTTCAAACGGAACCCCCTGAAGAACTGAAAGAACTAAATTGAGACTCCAAGGAGGAGTCAAAGGTTTGTAAACAGGCTTGATTCTAACCAGAGCCTGAACAAAGGCTTGAACATCTGGCACAGCTGCCAGTTTTTTGTGAAGTAACACAGACAAGGCAGAAATCTGTCCCTTCAAGGAACTAGCAGATAATCCTTTCTCCAAACCTTCTTGAAGGAAGGATAGAATCTTAGGAATTTTTACCTTGTCCCAAGGGAATCCTTTAGATTCACACCAACAGATATATTTTTTCCATATTTTGTGGTAAATTTTTCTAGTTACAGGCTTTCTGGCCTGAACAAGAGTATCAATGACAGAATCTGAGAACCCTCGCTTTGATAAGATCAAGCGTTCAATCTCCAAGCAGTCAGTTGGAGTGAGACCAGATTCGGATGTTCGAACGGACCTTGAACAAGAAGGTCTCGTCTCAAAGGTAGCTTCCATGGTGGAGCCGATGACATATTCACCAGGTCTGCATACCAAGTCCTGCGTGGCCACGCAGGAGCTATCAAGATCACCGATGCTCTCTCCTGATTGATCCTGGCTACCAGCCTGGGAATGAGAGGGAACGGTGGGAATACATAAGCTAGTTTGAAGGTCCAAGGTGCTACTAGTGCATCTACTAGAGTCGCCTTGGGATCCCTGGATCTGGACCCGTAGCAAGGAACCTTGAAGTTCTGAAGAGAGGCCATCAGATCCATGTCTGGAATGCCCCACAATTGAGTGATTTGGGCAAAGATTTCCGGATGGAGTTCCCACTCCCCCGGATGAAATGTCTGACGACTCAGAAAATCCGCTTCCCAATTTTCCACTCCTGGGATGTGGATTGCAGACAAGTGGCAGGAGTGAGTCTCCGCCCATTGAATGATTTTGGTCACTTCTTCCATCGCCAGGGAACTCCTTGTTCCCCCCTGATGGTTGATGTACGCAACAGTCGTCATGTTGTCTGATTGAAACCGTATGAACTTGGCCTTTGCTAGCTGAGGCCAAGCCTTGAGAGCATTGAGTATCGCTCTCAGTTCCAGAATATTTATCGGTAGAAGAGATTCTTCCCGAGACCAAAGACCCTGAGCTTTCAGGGGTCCCCAGACCGCGCCCCAGCCCACCAGACTGGCGTCGGTCGTGACAATGACCCACTCTGGTCTGCGGAAGCTCATCCCCTGTGACAGGTTGTCCAGGGACAGCCACCAACGGAGTGAATCTCTGGTCCTCTGATTTACTTGTATCGTCGGAGACAAGTCTGTATAGTCCCCATTCCACTGACTGAGCATGCACAGTTGTAATGGTCTTAGATGAATGCGCGCAAAAGGAACTATGTCCATTGCCGCTACCATCAAACCTATTACTTCCATGCACTGCGCTATGGAAGGAAGAGGAACAGAATGAAGTATTTGACAAGAGTTCAGAAGTTTTGATTTTCTGGCCTCTGTCAGAAAAATCCTCATTTCTAAGGAGTCTATTATTGTTCCCAAGAAGGGAACCCTTGTTGACGGAGACAGAGAACTTTTTTCTACGTTCACTTTCCACCCGTGAGATCTGAGAAAGGCCAGGACAATGTCCGTGTGAGCCTTTGCTTGAGGAAGGGACGACGCTTGAATCAGAATGTCGTCCAAGTAAGGTACTACTGCAATGCCCCTTGGTCTTAGCACCGCTAGAAGGGACCCTAGTACCTTTGTGAAAATCCTTGGAGCAGTGGCTAATCCGAACGGAAGTGCCACAAACTGGTAATGCTTGTCCAGGAATGCGAACCTTAGGAACCGATGATGTTCCTTGTGGATAGGAATATGTAGATACGCATCCTTTAAATCCACCGTGGTCATGAATTGACCTTCCTGGATGGAAGGAAGAATAGTTCGAATGGTTTCCATTTTGAACGATGGAACCTTGAGAAACTTGTTTAGGATCTTGAGATCTAAGATTGGTCTGAATGTTCCCTCTTTTTTGGGAACTACGAACAGATTGGAGTAGAACCCCATCCCTTGTTCTCCTAATGGAACAGGATGAATCACTCCCATTTTTAACAGGTCTTCTACACAATGTAAGAATGCCTGTTTTTTTATGTGGTCTGAAGACAATTGAGACCTGTGGAACCTCCCCCTTGGGGGAAGCCCCTTGAATTCCAGAAGATAACCTTGGGAGACTATTTCTAGCGCCCAAGGATCCAGAACATCTCTTGCCCAAGCCTGAGCGAAGAGAGAGAGTCTGCCCCCCACCAGATCCGGTCCCGGATCGGGGGTCAACCTCTCATGCTGTCTTGGTAGCAGTGGCAGGTTTATTGGCCTGCTTTCCTTTGTTCCAGCCTTGCATTGGTCTCCAGGCTGGCTTGGCTTGAGAAGTATTACCCTCTTGCTTAGAGGACGTAGCACTTGGGGCTGGTCCGTTTCTGCGAAAGGGACGAAAATTAGGTTTATTTTTGGCCTTGAAAGACCTATCCTGAGGAAGGGCGTGGCCCTTGCCCCCAGTGATATCAGAGATAATCTCTTTCAAGTCAGGGCCAAACAGCGTTTTCCCCTTGAAAGGAATGTTAAGCAATTTGTTCTTGGAAGACGCATCCGCTGACCAAGATTTTAACCAAAGCGCTCTGCGCGCCACAATAGCAAAACCAGAATTTTTCGCCGCTAACCTAGCCAATTGCAAAGTGGCGTCTAGGGTGAAAGAATTAGCCAATTTGAGAGCACGAATTCTGTCCATAATCTCCTCATAAGAAGAAGAATTATTATTGATAGCCTTTTCTAGCTCATCGAACCAGAAACACGCGGCTGTAGTGACAGGAACAATGCATGAAATTGGTTGTAGAAGGTAACCTTGCTGAACAAACATCTTTTTAAGCAAACCTTCTAATTTTTTATCCATAGGATCTTTGAAAGCACAACTATCTTCTATGGGTATAGTGGTGCGTTTGTTTAGAGTAGAAACCGCCCCCTCGACCTTGGGGACTGTCTGCCATAAGTCCTTTCTGGGGTCGACCATAGGAAACAATTTTTTAAATATGGGGGGAGGGACGAAAGGTATACCGGGCCTTTCCCATTCTTTATTTACAATGTCCGCCACCCGCTTGGGTATAGGAAAAGCTTCGGGGGGCCCCGGGACCTCTAGGAACTTGTCCATTTTACATAGTTTCTCTGGAATGACCAAATTCTCACAATCATCCAGAGTGGATAACACCTCCTTAAGCAGAGCGCGGAGATGTTCCAATTTAAATTTAAATGTAATCACATCAGGTTCAGCTTGTTGAGAAATTTTCCCTGAATCTGAAATTTCTCCCTCAGACAAAACCTCCCTGGCCCCCTCAGATTGGTGTAGGGGCCCTTCAGAACCAATATCATCAGCGTCCTCATGCTCTTCAGTATTTTCTAAAACAGAGCAGTCGCGCTTTCGCTGATAAGTGGGCATTTTGGCTAAAATGTTTTTGATAGAATTATCCATTACAGCCGTTAATTGTTGCATAGTAAGGAGTATTGGCGCGCTAGATGTACTAGGGGCCTCCTGTGTGGGCAAGACTGGTGTAGACGAAGGAGGGGATGATGCAGTACCATGCTTACTCCCCTCACTTGAGGAATCATCTTGGGCATCATTTTCTCTAAATTTTGTGTCACATAAATCACATCTATTTAAATGAGAAGGAACCTTGGCTTCCCCACATTCAGAACACAGTCTATCTGGTAGTTCAGACATGTTAAACAGGCAAAAACTTGATAACAAAGTACAAAAAACGTTTTAAAATAAATCGTTACTGTCACTTTAAATTTTAAACTGAACACACTTTATTACTGCAATTGCGAAAAAGTATGAAGGAATTGTTCAAAATTCACCAAAATTTCACCACAGTGTCTTAAAGCCTTAAAAGTATTGCACACCAAATTTGGAAGCTTTAACCCTTAAAATAACGGAACCGGAGCCGTTTTTATATTTAACCCCTTTACAGTCCCTGGTATCTGCCTTGCTGAGACCCAACCAAGCCCAAAGGGGAATACGATACCAAAAGACGCCTTCAGAAAGTCTTTTCTATGTATCAGAGCTCCTCACACATGCATCTGCATGTCATGCTTCTCAAAAACAAGTGCGCAATACAGGCGCGAAAATGAGACTCTGCCTATGATTAGGGAAAGCCCCTAGAGAATAAGGTGTCCAATACAGTGCCTGCCGGTTATTTTACATAATTCCCAAGATTAAAATAATTCCTCAAGGCTATGGAGTGTAAAATATAAATCGATTTAGCCCAGAAAATGTCTACAGTCTTAGAAAGCCCTTGTGAAGCCCTTTATTTCTTTCTGTAATAAAAATGGCTTACCGGATCCCATAGGGAAAATGACAGCTTCCAGCATTACATCGTCTTGTTAGAATGTGTCATACCTCAAGCAGCAAAAGTCTGCTCACTGTTCCCCCAACTGAAGTTAATTCCTCTCAACAGTCCTGTGTGGAACAGCCATCGATTTTAGTAACGGTTGCTAAAATCATTTTCCTCTTACAAACAGAAATCTTCATCTCTTTTCTGTTTCAGAGTAAATAGTACATACCAGCACTATTTTAAAATAACAAACTCTTGATTGAATAATAAAAACTACAGTTAAACACTAAAAAACTCTAAGCCATCTCCGTGGAGATGTTGCCTGTACAACGGCAAAGAGAATGACTGGGGAAGGCGGAGCCTAGGAGGGATCATGTGACCAGCTTTGCTGGGCTCTTTGCCATTTCCTGTTGGGGAGGAGAATATCCCACAAGTAAGGATGACGCCGTGGACCGGACACACCTATGTTGGAGAAAAAGATATTAAATGATTAAATGAAGTGTGATGTAAAAAAAAATAATAAATGCTAAAAATGCTCTGGTCTTTTGACTAAGTTTTAGCTTGAAATGCTAGGTCCTTAAGGGGATAAACTAGGAAACTGTATGGATTAAAATATGATAAAAAAAAAAAAAAAAAAAAAAAGATCTTAAACCTTAAAGAGACAGTATACTATAAAATTAACACATTATTACCTTATATCTTGTATACCCCACTGAGAGTGTAATTTTGTCTGTGTTTATGCAACTTAACTATAGCTTGGACCTAAGGCTAAAAACTTTCAGACTAGGTGGGGATACCACAGGGTAAACCAACTATTTTAAATGCCAATATAAGGGTAAAAGGAAATGCTTGTAAACAATTTAATACACTCCAGCAGGTAAAATGGATCATTGGGAACAATTTAAAAGGGGAGAACATTTTTGGGTGAACTGTCCCTTTTAAAACACATGCTTACTAGCAGCAAAAATATGTTCTCTGCCTTGTAGATTTAACTGCAAATAGATTTGTTGGAAACCTATATGGATACGCACACCTAATGGCATCTTAATTGCATGATTATAGCCTCCAGTGTTTACACAGTCTCTTTAAGTAGACACTCTATTTACACACTTTTCAAGTGAACTTAATTACGTACCACAATGTTCAGCAGAGTGGACTTTGGGATGTAGAAGCCACTGCAATCCTCACTCTGTCCCACAGTGAAGAGACACAGCCATTCTTCTCACAGTTTGACGCTTTTCATATCTGCAGGATAAAAGGTTTACATAATATAAAATCAATTAGCCTGAATAACAATTTCAGTAAACTTACAAAAAAATAACTGCAATAAGAGAGAAGCTAGTAATCGCAAGACTGCTCTGGTCTACCAAAGTCGGACACACAGCTGTACCACAAACTAACAAATACGCTGTTATCTAAAATAATAAATGATCCCCTTCTCATAAAGCTCTGTCCTTGGCACACTTTGTTCTGGCCCAGGATGTCCTTGAAAAAAATGGAGCGGAACTGCATGTTGTAATCACTGCATAGTCAGTACCCCATTTGCAAAGGGACAGGGCAGAACCTATTCCTTCAGGAGATTTGGGATTCATTTGCTTCTAACATAAATTATCACTTCCCTGGTAATGTACACTAGGACTTGAAAACATCTGCAGAGAGAACTTCCATAACTACAAAACAACCACATAACACAAACAGTGTGCTGCTTATTAAACAAGGAAACGTATTTGATGCAACACAGTATAAACAAGTCATACATACATAGCACTGAATAATACTAACAAGTGGTTTTGTTTTTCCTGTTTTGCACTTATATTTAATTCATTGAAATGAAGATAGTTCTAACTGAGATACTGTAGTAAACATTCTGTTAAAATAACTGTTAACGCATTCATGTTCTAACCTTTTCATCAACAATGAGCGAAATATGCTCTTGACCTATGGTAACCTGGTGAGACTTCCTTAAATTAACCGCTGCATGAGCTTATCCTTCAGCTGACAAAGTTCCGGGTGCGTCCCTCTTCCTCCCCCCATCAGTAATCATCAAGAGTATCTGTCTGACAAAGACAGTGAGCAAAGTCCACAAGAAACAAGGGGCATTCTATTCCCTTGTTCAGACACATGCACCAGTGTCCGGAGGAGGAGTTTATATAGTTGCACAATTTGCAAAATGAACTATAATGACTGTCTGGGCTTTTAAAACTAAAAAAAGACGGTTTAAAAAAATAATAATATCTTTGATAATCCAATGGCTCAATACAGTTTGCATACACAGACAGTAATTAACCCTTTCAGTGCTGAACCACTCTGTGTTAGAGTTGTTTTAGTTGTCTGGAATTTATTGCATTTACACATGTACATTTTAATTTATTTCTGTGAGGTAGCTACAATTTCCCCAGCAGACCAAGCATTTTTAACAAAATAACTTCACAACCAAATGGCATGCAGCGAATGCAAGGTGATCAGTATTACTATTATGATTACTGGACAGCTATATGGGCATGGGACCCCTTATTTGAATGATGGTGAGCTCACATTTTCATATGAGAGAAATATTTCTAAAGGTAAGGGATTCATAAAAAAAGGCCTTTTTTATAATAAATCTTTTAAAAGTTATATAGCAGGGTTAGATTGTAGAAGGCAAACAGTTTGTATTTCTTCCAAGTCTGAGAATAAGAAGATTGCCTGTTTAAAGAGCTAAACAAACATAAAAAGGGGGCAAAATAAACAATGCACATATATTGCGAAGTTGATTAAAAACCACTCATTCACAAATGCTGTTACAATCACAGAGAATACCACATTTGCCATTAGACACTTTGGATTTAGATTAGTCTAGATACACAGTTATATGACACTGCTTAGCAATGTATGTTTCTTAAAAGGGACAGTCTACTCCAAAATTGTTATTGTTTAATAAGATAGATAACGCTGCCTTTACTACCCATTCCCCAGCTTTGCACAACCAACATTGTTATATTAATATACTTTATAAACTTTTAAACATCTACAGTTTCTAAACCCTGCAGGCCGCCTTTTATCTCAGAGCATTTTTAAAGCATTTCATACAGCAAGACATTGCTTGTTCTTGTGTGCCTTATAACATCGTGCTCACTCCCGTAGAGTTATTCATGAGCCAGCACTAATTAGCTAAAAAAAAAAAATCTATCTTTTTAAACAATAACAGTTTTGGAGTAGACTGTCCCTTTAACATGAGCTTTGCATTGCACTTCTCTGAAACTAGAATGTACTATATATTTCTATGTCTGATATGTATGGGAAGCATTGTACTACAGATCCCTTACGATGGTCTTAGAAATCTATGGTTCTAGAACACTGGTTTTCAAACCCGTCCTCGGACCTCCCCAACAGGTCAAGTTTTCACGATTACCATGGATGAGAGGAGGTAAAATAACCGTTCACTAATCAGCTGAATGTTTCACCTGTGCTCTAGTTCAGATATCCTCAATATGTGGCCTGTTAGGGAGACCTGAGGACAGGTTTGAATACCAGTGTAGAGAAATACTCTAGTCAAACATCATTTCTAGGAAGTGAGCCAGATTCAAGGCAATTTAGAAATATTGACACGACATACAAAAGTCTGTGTCACCGGCATTGCTCATGAGACATATAAAACTTAGAAATGTATTAAATGCAATGACTTTATCTTGTGGGAGCTAGCTGAACATATTCGGTGAGCCAATAACATGGAGGCATATGTGTGCCGCCACCAATCAACAGCTTCGGTGTCTACCTAGGTATACTTTTCAACGAAGGATAGCAAGAGAACAAAACAAAGATAATAGAAGTAAAATGGAAAGTTGTTTATAACCCCTTAACGACAGAGGACGTGCCAGGCATGTCCTACAACAAGTGTCAGTGACCAAGGACGTGCCTGGCACGTCCTCTGGGATTTCAAACGCTGGAAGCGATTGTGATCACTTCCAGACACTTTCAGGGTATTGTAGTGATGCCTCGATATTGAGGCATCACTGCAATACCCTTTTTAAGCACACCGATGCAGAGAGGGCCACTCTGTGGCCCTCTTTGCATCAGCCAGCGATGGTGCCGATCGTTAGTGGCGTGGGAGGAATACAAGGGAGGCGGGTGGGCGGCCCATCGCTGGTTCACTTCCTCTTAGCTGGGATATGGTTGAGGCAGTACAGCAAGGTCGTCGGGAGCGCGCAAGGGAAGCGGGACCACGCGCATTTGCACGCTACTTAGTACAGAGTCCAGTATAGTGACTATAGTATACAGCAGTGCTTTCCAAACTAGCCTTTTATTTTAGTACTGGCAGACTTTCTGACAGTACTTTAGATGGCAGTGACAATTGTAAGTTTGGGAAGGAAGAGAGGAGTCAGGGGATGGGATGTGTCAGATGGGAGGCTGATCTCTACACTAAACCTAAAATTAACCCCACAAGCTACCTAATTAACCCCTTCACTGCTGGGCATAATACAAGTGTGGTGCGCAGCAGCATTTAGCGGCCTTCTAATAAAAAACCAACGCCAAAGCCATATATGTCTGATATTTCTTAACAAAGGGGATCCCAGATAAGCATTTACAACCATTTGTGCCATAATTGAACAAGCTGTTTATATATATATATTAGACAACCCAAAGTATTGATGTAGGCCCTTTTTGGTATATTTTATGCCACCATTTCACCGCTAAATGCAATCAAATAAAATTGTTCACTTTTTCACTAACTTTAGGTTTCTCACTGAAATTATTTACAAACAGCTTGTGCAATTATGGCACAAATGGTTGTAAATGCTTATCTGGGATCCCCTTTGTTAAGAAATAGCAGACATATATGGCTTTGGCGTTGCTTTTTTATTAGAAGGCCGCTAAATGCCGCTATGCACCACACTTGTATTATGCCCAGCAGTGAAGGGGTTAATTAGGTAGCTTGTGGGGTTAATTTTAGGTTTAGTGTAGAGATCAGCCTCCCATCTGACACATCCCATCCCCTGACTCCTCTCTTCCTTCCCAAACTTACAATTGTCACTGCCATCTAAAGTACTGGCAGAAAGTCTGCTAGTACTAAAATAAAAGGCTTTTATCTATATATATATATATATATATATATATATATATATATATATATATATATATATATATATATATATATATATATATATATATATATATATATATATATATATATATACACATACATACACACACATGAAGGGTTATTCAGGGATTCCTGACAGATATCAGTGTTCCAATGTAACTATCGCTAATTTTGGAGAGGAAAAAAAATGGTTTGGAAATAGCAAAGTGCTACTTGTACTTATTGCCCTATAACTTGCAAAAAAAGCAAAGAACATGTAAACATTGGGTATTTCTAAACTCAGGACAAAATTTAGAAACTATTTAGCATGGGAGTTTTTTGGTGGTTGTAGATGCGTAATAAATTTTGGGGGTCAAAAACTGTTTTGTTTTTTTTCGTTTTTTTTATCATATTTTTATAGTAAATTATAAAGATATGATGAAAATAATGGTATCCTTGGAAAGTCCATTTAATGGCGAGAAAAACGGTATATAATATACAGTAAATGAGTAAGAGGAAAATTACAACTAAACACAAACCCCATAGAAATGTAAAAAATAGCCCTGGTCCCAAAGGGTAAGAAAATTGAAAAGTGTTGTGGTCAGTAAGGGATTAAAAATGAATAAACTATCTGAATCATGAAATAAAAAAAATAGTGTTTCATGTCCCTTTAAAATTCTAACATCGTCCAAAATAAAGAGTATACTTAAGACTCTGTAATTGACTGAAAGCAGGACAGACCACTGCCTTATTGCAGACTGCGAAGCCAAGCCCAAAAAGCAATCTAAAACTTATTTCAACAACAAGGTTCCTTTAGAGATAGGAGAGGTGCTTTGATCAAGCCCTAAATTTAATAAAAGGTATAAGAGCTAAAGGTGATCAAAGCGCCTAAGATAAAAAATCATTTACTTCTCTGGCTGGTCAAAAAACTTCCAAAACACAAAATGTGGCAATACCTATCCCTTAAATGATTCAACTATGTATATGAAAGAGCAGGAGTTAAAATTTTCATGCAAAAAAAATATTTTTTACATGTTTAAAAGCACAGAAAACACCTTGTCTTGATATACAAGAACATAAGTTAAAACATTAAATATCTTGTTTGCTGCAAATGTTTTTTGATAGTCCTACTACATCCACCACTTGCCTTATTTAAAGGAGTCATTCTGGGCATTAATCTGCAGACAACAAGGGTAGTCACAGTCAAAGTAAAAGGGACCAGAACCCCCAGAAATTTTCTTTCATGGTTAGGATGGAACATACAATTTCAAACAACTTTCCAATTTACTTCTATTATCAAATTTGCTTCAATATCTTGATATACTTTGCTAAAGGAACAGTAGTGCACTACTGGCAGCTAGCTGAACACATCTAGTTAGCCAATCACAAGAGATAAATGTGTGCAGGCATCAATTAGCAGTTAGCTCCTTCTAATGTAGGATATGTGCATTTTTTTTTAAAATAGTTTTTATTAAGGTAAAAGTTATGTAATACAACAACACAGGCTTTAGTATCATAAATGTTACAGCACATCCCATTTAGCCTATGGAAATATTCTCAATACATTTGTTAAGTACAAAGTTTCATGTGAGAATCAATATTCAACCATTACTTTACATTTTCATATTAATAGATTGAAAGTATTATGGAACCTCTAAAATATGATTTGCTTCCTATTAGTATGATATATTGTGTTTTGATACCACAAGCATAAATATATACGATTATTGGAAAGGTTCTTATTCTTATGAAAGGTAATTTCAGCGGGCATGAGCTGCTAGGAAATTAACCCAGTAAACTAACTGGACATAACTACTTGTAACAGTGAATTATTTAATAACAATGAAGAAAGGGGTTGTGTAGAATGGACTCAGTAAAGACAACACTCTAAATATTTTAGACATTAAGCAATTACATCAGTAGTACAGGTGAGGGAAAATTGCATAGGAGAGCATCCTGAATTATCCATATTGCAATACCAAGACAACTATAATATTATATAAATATTAATAGCCAGCCATCAGAGTCTAAGTTAGATGTAATTCTCAAGGAGCCCATGGTAGAATAAGAGGAAAGAAAGGGATATTAGTATATCTTAGTGTAAAATATGAGCTGCAGCTTCTAATGTTTGCTAAATTCCACACTGTGTAACAATAAAAATATGCCTAAGACTAATAATGTTTAGTATAACTAAGTTAGAAAACATAATTTATGCTTACCTGATAAATTCCTTTCTTCTGTTGTGTGATCAGTCCACGGGTCATCATTACTTCTGGGATATAACTCCTCCCCAACAGGAAATGCAAGAGGATTCACCCAGCAGAGCTGCATATAGCTCCTCCCCTCTACGTCACTCCCAGTCATTCGACCAAGAATCAACGAGAAAGGAGAAACCAAGGGTGAAGTGGTGACTGGAGTATAATTTAAAAGATATTTACCTGCCTTAAAAAAACAGGGCGGGCCGTGGACTGATCACACAACAGAAGAAAGGAATTTATCAGGTAAGCATAAATTATGTTTTCTTCTGTTATGTGTGATCAGTCCACGGGTCATCATTACTTCTGGGATACCAATACCAAAGCAAAAGTACACGGATGACGGGAGGGATAGGCAGGCTCATTATACAGAAGGAACCACTGCCTGAAGAACCTTTCTCCCAAAAATAGCCTCCGAAGAAGCAAAAGTGTCAAATTTGTAAAATTTGGAAAAAGTATGAAGCGAAGACCAAGTTGCAGCCTTGCAAATCTGTTCAACAGAGGCCTCATTCTTAAAGGCCCAAGTGGAAGCCACAGCTCTAGTAGAATGGGCTGTAATTCTTTCAGGAGGCTGCTGTCCAGCAGTCTCATAGGCTAAACGAATTATGCTACGAAGCCAGAAGGAGAGAGAGGTAGCCGAAGCCTTATGACCTCTCCTCTGACCAGAGTACACGACAAAAAGGGAAGACGTTTGTCGAAAATCCTTAGTTGCCTGCAAGTAGAACTTGAGGGCACGAACTACATCCAGATTGTGTAGAAGACGTTCCTTCTTTGAAGAAGGATTTGGGCATAAAGAAGGAACAACAATCTCTTGATTGATGTTCCTGTTAGTGACTACCTTAGGTAAGAACCCAGGTTTAGAACGCAGAACTACCTTATCTGAATGAAAAATCAAATAAGGAGAATCACAATGTAAAGCTGATAACTCAGAGACTCTCCGAGCCGAAGAAATAGCCATTAAAAATAACACTTTCCAAGATAACAACTTTATATCAATGGAATGAAGGGGTTCAAACGGAACTCCTTGTAGAACGTTAAGAACAAGGTTTAAACTCCATGGCGGAGCAACAGTTTTAAACACAGGCTTGATTCTAGCTAAAGCCTGACAAAAGGCCTGGACGTCTGGATTTTCTGACAGACGCCTGTGCAACAAGATGGACAGAGCTGAGATCTGTCCCTTTAATGAACTAGCCGATAAACCCTTTTCTAAACCTTCTTGTAGAAAGGACAATATCCTAGGAATCCTAACCTTACTCCAGGAGTAACCTTTGGATTCGCACCAGTATAGGTATTTACGCCATATCTTATGGTAAATTCTTCTGGTAACAGGCTTCCTAGCCTGTATCAGGGTATCAATAACCGACTCCGAAAAACCACGTTTTGATAAAATCAAGCGTTCAATTTCCAAGCAGTCAGCTTCAGAGAAGTTAGATTTTGATGTTTGAATGGACCCTGTATCAGAAGGTCCTGTCTTAGAGGTAGAGACCAAGGCGGACAGGATGACATGTCCACTAGATCTGCATACCAAGTCCTGCGTGGCCATGCAGGCGCTATTAGAATCACTGATGCTCTCTCCTGTTTGATTTTGGCAATCAATCGAGGAAGCAGTGGGAAGGGTGGAAACACATAAGCCATCCCGAAGTTCCAAGGTGCTGTCAAAGCATCTATCAGAACCGCTCCCGGATCCCTGGATCTGGACCCGTAGCGAGGAAGTTTGGCGTTCTGGCGAGACGCCATGAGATCTATCTCTGGTTTGCCCCAACGTCGAAGTATTTGGGCAAAGACCTCCGGATGAAGTTCCCACTCCCCCGGATGAAAAGTCTGGCGACTCAAGAAATCCGCCTCCCAGTTCTCCACTCCCGGGATGTGGATTGCTGACAGGTGGCAAGAGTGAGACTCTGCCCAGCGAATTATCTTTGATACTTCCATCATTGCTAGGGAGCTTCTTGTCCCTCCTTGATGGTTGATGTAAGCTACAGTCGTGATGTTGTCCGACTGAAACCTGATGAACCCCCGAGTTTTTAACTGGGGCCAAGCCAGAAGGGCATTGAGAACTGCTCTCAATTCCAGAATGTTTATTGGCAGGAGACTTTCCTCCTGATTCCATTGTCCCTGAGCCTTCAGAGAATTCCAGACAGCGCCCCAGCCTAGTAGGCTGGCGTCTGTTGTTACAATTGTCCAGTCCGGCCTGCTGAATGGCATCCCCCTGGACAGATGTGGCCGAGAAAGCCACCATAGAAGAGAGTTTCTGGTCTCTTGATCCAGATTCAGAGTAGGGGACAAGTCTGAGTAATCCCCATTCCACTGACTCAGCATGCACAATTGCAGCGGTCTGAGATGTAGACGTGCAAAGGGTACTATGTCCATTGCTGCTACCATTAAGCCGATCACCTCCATGCATTGAGCTACTGACGGGAGTTGAATGGAATGAAGGACACGGCATGCATTTAGAAGCTTTGTTAATCTGTCTTCTGTCAGATAAATCTTCATTTCTACAGAATCTATAAGAGTCCCCAAGAATGGAACTCTTGTGAGAGGAAAGAGAGAACTCTTCTTTTCGTTCACTTTCCATCCATGCGACCTTAGAAATGCCAGAACTAACTCTGTATGAGACTTGGCAGTTTGAAAGCTTGAAGCTTGTATCAGAATGTCGTCTAGGTACGGAGCTACCGAAATTCCTCGCGGTCTTAGTACCGCCAGAAGGGCACCCAGAACCTTTGTGAAGATTCTTGGAGCCGTAGCCAATCCGAATGGAAGAGCTACAAACTGGTAATGCCTGTCTAAGAAGGCAAACCTTAGATACCGGTAATGATCTTTGTGAATCGGTATGTGAAGGTAAGCATCCTTTAAATCCACTGTGGTCATGTACTGACCCTTTTGGATCATGGGTAAGATTGTCCGAATAGTTTCCATTTTGAACGATGGAACTCTTAGGAATTTGTTTAGGATCTTTAAATCCAAGATTGGCCTGAAAGTTCCCTCTTTTTTGGGAACCACAAACAGGTTTGAGTAAAACCCTTGTCCTTGTTCCGACCGCGGAACCGGATGGATCACTCCCATTAATAACAGATCTTGTACACAGCGTAGAAACGCTTCTTTCTTTATTTGGTTTGTTGACAACCTTGACAGATGAAATCTCCCTCTTGGGGGAGAGAATTTGAAGTCTAAAAGGTATCCCTGAGATATGATCTCTAGCGCCCAGGGATCCTGAACATCTCTTGCCCAAGCCTGGGCGAAGAGAGAGAGTCTGCCCCCCACTAGATCCGGTCCTGGATCGGGGGCCCTCGATTCATGCTGTCTTAGGGGCAGCAGCAGGTTTCCTGGCCTGCTTGCCCTTGTTCCAGGACTGGTTAGGTTTCCAGCCTTGTCTGTAACGAGCAACAGCTCCTTCCTGTTTTGGTGCAGTGGAAGTTGGTGCTGCTCCTGCTTTGAAATTCCGAAAGGGACGAAAATTAGACTGTCTAGCCTTAGCTTTGGCTTTGTCTTGAGGCAGGGCGTGGCCCTTACCTCCTGTAATGTCAGCGATAATTTCTTTCAAACCGGGCCCAAATAAAGTTTGCCCCTTGAAAGGTATATTAAGTAATTTGGACTTAGAAGTTACATCAGCTGACCAGGATTTTAGCCACAGCGCCCTACGTGCCTGAATGGCGAATCCTGAGTTCTTAGCCGTAAGTTTGGTTAAATGTACTACGGCCTCCGAAATGAATGAATTAGCTAGTTTAAGGACTCTAAGCCTGTCCGTAATGTCGTCCAGCGTAGCTGAACTAAGGTTCTCTTCCAGAGACTCAATCCAAAATGCTGCCGCAGCCGTAATCGGCGCGATGCATGCAAGGGGTTGCAATATAAAACCTTGTTGAACAAACATTTTCTTAAGGTAACCCTCTAATTTTTTATCCATCTGATCTGAAAAAGCACAGCTATCCTCCACCGGGATAGTGGTACGCTTAGCTAAAGTAGAAACTGCTCCCTCCACCTTAGGGACCGTTTGCCATAAGTCCCGTGTGGTGGCGTCTATTGGAAACATCTTTCTAAATATTGGAGGGGGTGAGAACGGCACACCGGGTCTATCCCACTCCTTAGTAACAATTTCAGTTAGTCTCTTAGGTATAGGAAAAACGTCAGTACTCGCCGGTACCGCAAAGTATTTATCCAACCTACACAATTTCTCTGGTATTGCAACAGTGTTACAATCATTAAGAGCCGCTAAAACCTCTCCTAGTAATACATGGAGGTTCTCCAATTTAAATTTAAAATTTGAAATATCTGAATCCAATCTGTTTGGATCAGAACCGTCACCCACAGAATGAAGCTCTCCGTCCTCATGCTCTGCAAGCTGTGACGCAGTATCAGACATGGCTCTAGTATTATCAGCGCACTCTGTTCTCACCCCAGAGTGATCACGCTTGCCTCTTAGTTCTGGTAATTTAGCCAAAACTTCAGTCATAACAGTAGCCATATCTTGTAATGTTATCTGTAATGGCCGCCCAGATGTACTAGGCGCCACAATATCACGCACCTCCCGGGCGGGAGATGCAGGTACTGACACGTGAGGCGAGTTAGTCGGCATAACTCTCCCCTCGCTGTTTGGTGAAATTTGTTCAATTTGTACAGATTGGCTTTTATTTAAAGTAGCATCAATACAGTTAGTACATAAATTTCTATTGGGCTCCACCTTGGCATTGGAACAAATGACACAGGTATCTTCCTCTGAATCAGACATGTTTAACACACTAGCAAATAAACTTGCAACTTGGTTACAATCTTATTTAACAAAAACGTACTGTGCCTCAAAGAAGCACTAAACGATTAAATGACAGTTGAAATAATGAACTGAAAAACAGTTATAGCATCAATCCTTGAAAACAACACAACTTTTAGCAAAGGTTTGTTCCCATTAGTAAAGTAACAATAATTAAATTTGAAACGTAAAAATTACAGAGCAACGTTTTTAATCACAGTCAATATATAAGTCTCACAGCTCTGCTGAGAGAATCTACCTCCCTCCAAAGAAGTTTGAAGACCCCTGAGTTCTGTTAGAGATGAACCGGATCATGCAGGAAATACAAGAGTAACTTGACTGGAAATTTTTGATGCGTAGCAAAGAGCGCCAAAAACGGCCCCTCCCCCTCACACACAGCAGTGAGAGAGAAATGAAACTGTCACAATTAAAACAAGCAACTGCCAAGTGGAAAAATAATGCCCAAACATTTATTCACTCAGTACCTCAGAAAATGCAAACGATTCTACATTCCAGCAAAAACGTTTAACATAATAAATACTTATTAAAAGGTTAATGTACTTTTTACAGAGTAATTCCAGTGAAGTACCATCCCCAGAATACTGAAGTGTAGAGTATACATACATGTCATTATAACGGTATGGCAGGATTTTCTCATCAATTCCATTCAGAAAATAAAAACTGCTACATACCTCAATGCAGATTCATCTGCCCGCTGTCCCCTGATCTGAAGCTTTTACCTCCCTCAGATGGCCGAGAAACAGCAATATGATCTTAACTACTCCGGTTAAAATCATAGTAAAAACTCTGGTAGATTCTTCTTCAAACTCTGCCAGAGAGGCAATAACACGCTCCGGTGCTATTGTAAAATAACAAACTTTTGATTGAAGTTATAAAAACTAAGTATAATCACCATAGTCCTCTCACACATCCTATCTAGTCGTTGGGTGCAAGAGAATGACTGGGAGTGACGTAGAGGGGAGGAGCTATATGCAGCTCTGCTGGGTGAATCCTCTTGCATTTCCTGTTGGGGAGGAGTTATATCCCAGAAGTAATGATGACCCGTGGACTGATCACACATAACAGAAGAAATTAGATTTACGTGTTCCTTCTAAAATATGAACAGTATGCTATCTCGGCCGCAGACAGCACATATCACAACCACAATAAATTAGCACAATCTAGCTAGATATGTTTTTGCACTATAATGAGGCTTTAAGAGTCCTAAACATAAGTATTATACCCAAGCTGCACTCCAAAGTACCGAACTGAATAATTGAAAAAAAATCAAGCTGTGTCTTAGTGTACAACCTAGATATGGTATCGTTCTGAAGGGACACACCGATCTAGAGGTGACCAGACAAATCCATGAAAGCTTTGCTAAAACCTATATAGGGCTAGACTGTAAGTGATTTGACTATAGAAGATAATTCTTGAAAAGAACTAGCTAAGTTTCAGTCATTATAGCAGGGCTAGTGTTATAAAGCCAGTTCTATAAGTTATTATTTCTATTAAGAAGCGTAAATGGAAATCCACGCTATGCTGTGTCTAAAAGTAATATTCAGATATATGCAAAATGGCATAAAAGTAGTTCTTAAGCCTACTAGCTAGTACAAATATCGTACTCCTATAGCTATCTAAAGAAACAAAAAATATCTTTCTAGACCCTTAAAATTGTATGCTGTTTAGTTTTCACGATTCTTTAAACACCTGAAAAATATAACAGTTTCAGTTTATATAACATTAGCCCCAACAATTTTCATGAGACTGCCAAGTGATTTATTGTATATTCCCTCTTGGGCAATACAAGTAAAATATAACATTAGCCCCAACAGTTTTCATGAGACTGCCAAGTGATTTATTGTATATTCCGTCTTGGGCAATACAAGTAAAATACTATTACTGTATATGGGTCCAAGTATGAAGAAGAATTATCAACATACCTATAACACACACGTGTGTATGTATGTATGTATGTATGTATGTATGTATGTATGTATGTATATATATATATATATATATATATATATATATACACACACACACATACACCTTATCAATTGTAGTAATAATAATAGCACATGTAAAACTATTAAGATGTCTTAGGATATTACCATCCCATACTGACTATGAATGTGTGTTTAAATCAGAAAGAGTATGTTACTATAATTAACATACTATTAACAGGCATATTGTTGTCTATCAAACCCCAGTCTTTTGTCGATCTGGACAGTATGGAGGAGACAAATTGCAAAAGTTCCAAAACAAATTGTAGAGAGTCTGCAGATGACAATAGTTGTCTGAGCCAGGATCTACCATCAAACTGAGCTGTGAGCATTTTGCAGTCAGTGTATGGAAGGTTGTTTGGGAGGTCTAGGACTTTTATTTAGAACGTGTAACTTTGTTGGCTCCAGAACCACTTCTGAGTTTGCAAATACCTCCGTTAGCCTTACTGGTCGAAGAACCTCCATCATCATTGTCACCCTCTGTCTCGGACCTTCAACTTGAACAGATTTTTCTCTTTATGTGGGTATGTGTTGTACCTGCTATATTTAATGGTTGATGCTGGAGACCCACATTAAAATATTGTGAATTGTTGTTTACATGTGAGGTTTCATCAGGTACTTCGTCCCGTAAAGAGCCTACTGATGACTTCAGTATGATAAGACATGCCATATGTTGTCGGTCTTGACAACCAGAAAGTTAGTTTAGAAGGAGAGTTATAAGCTCCATAGCGATGCATATCTAGTATGTCTACACACCAAGAGGATCAGTGAGGGTTATTATGAGCACAAGTAGTGAAGTACTATCTCTGGCAAAGATGGCGACTCACGCCACTCAGATGTGGCCTTGTAGAATTGTTGCAGATGTGGCTCGTATCAGTTACCCTTGTTGCTGCAGTTGGAAGCTTTTTAATAAAAAGAGGCGCCACCGTCATGAGCACTACTGCCAATTATAGGATTGTAAGCACTCCTGAATGTCTTTTAGACCTGGAAGGGGCCTCCTTGATGATGCGTTCCTAGGTGCGGTAGTTAGCAGCCGCAACAACTTAAGTTCAAGTGTCGGATTCAGTGTAGGCTATGCTTGAAACAAACTTGTACCAATCTAGGAGCAATTCATAACGGAACAATTAAAATTATGTCTTAATTAAGACAATTAGCTGAGGAGCTCTTGCAGCGTGCGACCGCTCTCGTCCTCAGTTGGCTCCACTAGCCTGAATAGATTATATATTTAATGTACACTTAATATCTGTATATAGTAATTAAATCTCAACATGTGCAGCAAGCTTGAACATGATATTGTCATTAATAAAGCAAAAATGTTAAAGTGCAGTTATCCAATAAACATGACACACTACTTGTCTGCCTTTCCATGCAGAACAATACAAAAGGAAGAACACAGCACTTCTGTAAATTACAGCTACAACTTGCTCTTTGAGGTGAAACCCCCTAACAAATAAGCAACATTTTGGGTCACATCTTAACCTAAATCATGCATGATTAAGGGTCTGATGTGACCCGAAATGTTTCTTATTTTGGGGGGTTTCAATAAAGAGCAAATTGTTGCTGTAATTTACAGAAGTGCTGCTTTCTTCCTTTTGTATTGGATACCAGTAGGGGTGAGCAGAGACCCTATTGCTTCTCGGGCACTCACTTTATTTTCCTTTTCCATGCAGAAGTTCACAAAGTTGAACTGGTTAGTTCTTGTCTTCACTATTTCCTGGTCTTAAAGTGAAAGTAAATCCTAGCATTTTACAAACGCTAGGATTTACTATTGAAACAAATAAAGGGCACTTTCATTCATGAAGTATAAGATACTTCAAGTAGAAAGCTCCTTTACTTGTTTCAACCGATCGCCGTTTTTAGTTGCTACAGCAGCCCACGTCTAAAAAAAATTTTGGCTAAGAGGTGACGTTCACCTCTTAGCCAATAGTCGTGCGGTAAATCTGGCTTGGCGCCAATGGGAGCCAGATTTACCGCACTGCTTTTGGCTATGAGGTGAAAACGTCTCCTCTTAGCCCAAAATTTTTTTTAGCCGTGCTCTGCTGTAGGAGCTAAGAGCGGCTTTCGATTGAATCAAATAAAGGAGCTTTCTACATGAAGTATCTTATACTTCATGAATGAAAGTGCCCTTTATTTGATTCAATAGTAAATCCTAGCGTTTATAAAACGCTAGGATTTACTTTCACTTTAATGAGCATGTGTGAGTCTTTCAACATAGAAGTCTGTGAGATTTATCTTGCAGAGGAATTGCTCAATTAAAAGTATGCTTATTTTAGATGCTTAGTTACATTGATTAAACCAGTTAAAGTGTGAGTAAAGGATTTGTGGCACTGAATTCTATTAAAAAAGACTCCCTTTATTTTGATGCCTAAAAGCTGCTCCACTCAGCAAATGAGCATCAATTACTTCCATTGTGCAATAAAATATATTCATTTGACTTTTTTAAAGCTTTCATTTGAATGAAACAATGCCCTCTAAGAGATTCAAACATGTTCAGCTGAAAATACAGAATATTTTATAACACTGCATATTAGAGGGTCAATTGTATTCATTGTAAATCCCCTATTTGATCTAATTGATGGGACCTAAATTGTTTAAAAGCTCTCAAGAACGGAGAGTCCTTACAGTTACCATATTTAAAAATACAACCACAAAATGTGCCAAAACCTGAATGAATGAAAAAGAAATTTAAAAACAGTAATCTTGCCTCCATGTTACAAATTAGTTTTCTTTTTCCAAATACATAAAATAATTTACCATATTATCTTAAATTCCACCTCAAAGCTGAGACGTACACACTTAAAGGAACATTAAAGCGACATGAAATCCTCCACCCAAAAAATATCATGATTCAGATAAAGCATACAATTTTAAACAACTTGCCAATTTACTTCTATTATCAGATTTGCTTTATACTCTTGATATACTGTGTTAAAGGATTAGCAATGTATTACTGGGAGCTAGCTGAATACATCTGGTAAATCAATGACAAGATGTACATATGTGCAGCGAACAATCAGCAGCTAGCTCCCAGCTTTGCTACATACAGTGGGTATGCCTTCCAACAAAGGATATCAAGAGAAAAATAACATTAGGTAATAAGAGGTACTTTAGAAAGCCGTTTAAAATTACATGCTTTATTCGGGTTTCATGTCCCTTTAAAAAAAAAGCGACAAACAGCTGAAAAAGGAATTGCTATTAAAATGTAAGAAAAAGACGTAGGAGAGCCAAAATTGTGTTTTTCCAGTTTTTACCTAGAGAGGCTAAACATACTCTTTAGACTTAATTGTATGTCTAGGAAATGCAAAACAATGCACATTTTGCAAATAGTTTTAAAACATTTATTTTATATATCGATCTTTGTGGATGTAGAGTAGTGTTTTAATCTAATAACACACACACACACACACACACACACATTATATATATATATACGCACACAAAAGGTGGCCCTCGGTTTACGCCAGTTTAATTTGCGCCGTTTCAGAATAACAACCTTTTTTTCCAGTCATGTGACTGCTATTGAAAAGCATTGGAAAGCAGTGCACTAATTAAAATAGCCAGTAGGTGGAGCTGTCTGCTTGTGTTGCAGCAAAGTAATGCAAGCTTAGCAGACTGAAATTGATCTGTGTACACAGAGCAGACAAGACCTATCGAACAACAAGATCTAGCAGCCACTTCCCTTTTATCTTCCTGTCCAGCTGCTTGAGGTGAGGGTGCCTAACTGCCTATTAATCACTGCAGATTGAATGCATAGAATAGGAGCAGACCCAATATTATCTAACATGCTAACAATGTAGAGAACAGTTTGCAGAAAAGCAATGCTGTTTAGCATTTAAAGTCTTCATTTCAAAGCTTTAAAAATAACGTATTAGATGTTACTTCTGACAATTTTGAGAGGGGCCTGGAACCCAACTCCCTCACTTCCCATTGACTTACATTAAAAACTGGGTTTTCAATTTACAACGGTTTCGATTTACAACCATTCCTTCTGGAACCTGACCCGGGCATAAACTGAGGGCTACATGTATGTATGTATGTATGTATGCTATTGGATCCTTGCCCTACTGATGGAGCTTTTATCTGTGACAGCTCCGCCCATAATTAAAAACAATTGCCTTAATATACAAGGTGCAGATTATATTATATATATATATATATATATATATATATATATATATATATATATATATATACACACACACATATACACACACACATACAATGAGTTGCAATGTATTACAATTGATGTAATACAAATACGATACTGATTCCCTATCTTTTGAAGCACATTTATTAAGATGGTCCATCTCTTTTCTTATAGTTTTTGAGATTATATATATATATATATATATATATATATATATATATATATATATATATATATATATATATATATATATATATATATATATACATACACACATCTAAAAGTAAAATAAGAAAGAAAGCGCACAAAGGCACCTACATAGTGCAAATCAATTTAATCAAACAATGATACAAGTGTATATTAAAACAGCTCCCCCGTAGGGTGTCTACTCACAAGAATCAACCTCAAACTTATGAGGTATGTTTGAGCATGTAGATTAAAATATCGCTCAGGGCCGCTTGCTGTAAGTGCTTAGTCCAAAGAGTCAGGACAAAAAACCTGAATGCCGGGTATCGCTGTTTGTACCACGAAATCTTGACAGGTATTTCCCCCGGCCTCTTGTCTTACTCGCGTCCACTCTGATAGGAGTTTTTTTTTAGCACAATTTCTCACAAACAAATGGTCCGTACAGATTTCCATGATTGTATATTTCCATGAACTAACATTATTTGATTGTTTGATTTTGGTGTCATCCAAATATTTATAATACATTGAGTACACACAATTGTGAAAAAATAGTTCTGTGTTTTGGAGGAGGGTTTTTTTTAACTCTTTCACATACACGTTTTTTTCTTGCTTTATATATATACACATATATACATACACACACATACATAAATTAATATATTTTAAGGAAATATGTCATGAGATTCAGTATGTGGAATTTTGTGAATAGCAAGGCAGCATGCAATAATGAAAATAATATAAGCAAATTAATTAAGTATCACTGTTATAAATAGATATTAAAGGAATAGTAACCCCAAATGTTTTCTTTCATGATTCGGATAAAGCATGCAGTTTTAAGCAACTTTCTAATTTACTCCTATTATCAAATTTTCTTTGTTCTCTTGCTATCTTTATTTGAAAAGGCAGAAATTAAAGCTTTTGAGCCGACCTATTTTTTTTCAGTACCCTGGATAGGGCTTGATGATTGGTGCCTGCATTTAGCCTTCCAATCAGCAAGCGCAACCTACAATGGGCCGGCTCCAAAGCTTTTGTTCCTGCTTTTTCAAATAAAGATAGCAAGAGAACAAAGAAAAAATGATAATAGGAGTAAACTAGAAAACTGCTTAAAGGATTCCAAAACTTTTACTTTTTCGTTGTCTAAATTTAATCAAAATCGTATCTATAAACCCTCATTAGCCAAACTTACCCACTTAGAATGGAAAACGAGTGTTAGAAGATGAATAAAATAATATATTACATTTAAAAAAAAAGTCATCAAAGCCAAACCCCTGTTTCTGCTGATGTCAATGCAAAAACTATTATCTAATCACAGCGCGATTTCTTGCATCTCATTATTGCTTGTATTAGTCACCCAGCGCATGCGCAATACTATATGTCCATTAGCGCATGCGCATATTACCACTTAGATGCCAGACTTACCCAAAACAAGTTACTTGCGACACGCATGCGCTTTTCAAAATTAGATCGATTGAATAGGTACTCCTATTCACACTGTGTACGGCTTGATTACAAGCTAATCCTAAACAAACTATGAGAGGAACATAATTGTCTTGAATTATAAATAATTATAAAGAACAGCAGGATTTGTAATCGTATGCTCAATATTCAGGGTGAAAACGATTTTGTATATACCCACGCTCGCTATAAACCTCCTGTTGTCACTGGGGGTATTATATACTGAACATGTAGACAATATAAAAGCTAGGTGCTTTTTGAATTCACGAATAAATTAGGTTAGGCAAACAGTGATAAAATGCTCACAACAACCCTTTAATAAATACCCATATTGCTCAAAATATTGGCTGTTCTACAGTAACTGGATAAAAAAAGGAGGTAGTTGCCAATAGGTGTCTAGGTTTCGCTATAATATACTGCTGTCTATAACCCATAGCACTATAGTGTTGGATGCTATATGTGTGGTATCGTTATCAGTGGCACCACTGACGTCTGAACTTGCAAAGCAAATAAGAAAAGAAGAGGTTGTGGAGATTACAACCTCTGGTAAGTATTGCGGTAGGCTATTTCTTGCTTGTGTAAGTACCGACTGAAAATGGAATCTGTTGATTACTGTGCTGCTAATGGGACTATACATCTCCCCTTGTAAAATGATAGCTAAATCAGACTAAGTACTCAGGAGGATCCCCCGATTATTCTCTATATATATTTTGCCCCACTAGTAAGCATATATCTTGTGAACAGTTGGATACTACAACAACAGCCGTTACGATAAATTACAAGCTAAAAACATTTAAATTACACTAAAAACATTTTCACAATAAGCATTGCTGTTATTATAACTTCACTCAGTCATTAGTACCGAACAGGCTGGCTCAGTGATGTTCTCTTCTATATTTGGAATGACATTATCGTCAAAAACAGTAACATTTAAATGATATAGTTGTTACACATCCAAGCAACATTACAAATAAGTTACATAAATTCTACTGTAACTGAGCAGTAAATGAGTGTGTATACATGTCACAGAGAATTGAAGCCTGATATTACCGGTCTGTAAATCAAGGAATTAAATTAAGGTTGAATGAAATTGGAGATACCCCAAGTATAAATAAGTGCTACCCCACTAGTACATAAACATAATATAAATAGTTGTACGTGACAACATCAACATTTGCAATTGAGGCAATCTAAGGCTATCTGAAAACACAGAAGTTCCAGGGCTTCTCACCAGTACCCTAACACAGCTAACTTCCCTGACATGTTTGTAGTGTCTCTTAGATCTTTACTCTGTACTACTGCTTAGGCAATTTAGATCAGCACACTACACGAACAGTACAGCTTTATATCAAGTTATTGCTGGGAGCACATTTTTAGCTGGTAATTTATCGTAACGGCTGTTGTTGTAGTATCCAACTGTTCACAAGATATATGCTTACTAGCGGGGCAAAATATATATAGAGAATAATCGGGGGATCCTCCTGAGTACTTAGTCTGATTTAGCTATCATTTTACAAGGGGAGAGGTATAGTCCCATTAGCAGCACGGTAATCAACAGATTCCATTTTCAGTAGGTACTTACACAAGTAAAAAAACAGAATTTATGTTTACCTGATAAATTACTTTCTCCAACGGTGTGTCCGGTCCACGGCGTCATCCTTACTTGTGGGATATTCTCTTCCCCAACAGGAAATGGCAAAGAGCCCAGCAAAGCTGGTCACATGATCCCTCCTAGGCTCCGCCTTCCCCAGTCATTCGACCGACGAAAAGGAGGAATATTTGCATAGGAGAAATCATATGATACCGTGGTGACTGTAGTTAAAGAAAATAAATTATCAGACCTGATTAAAAAACCAGGGCGGGCCGTGGACCGGACACACCGTTGGAGAAAGTAATTTATCAGGTAAACATAAATTCTGTTTTCTCCAACATAGGTGTGTCCGGTCCACGGCGTCATCCTTACTTGTGGGAACCAATACCAAAGCTTTAGGACACGGATGATGGGAGGGAGCAAATCAGGTCACCTAGATGGAAGGCACCACGGCTTGCAAAACCTTTCTCCCAAAAATAGCCTCAGAAGAAGCAAAAGTATCAAATTTGTAAAATTTGGTAAAAGTGTGCAGTGAAGACCAAGTCGCTGCCTTACATATCTGATCAACAGAAGCCTCGTTCTTGAAGGCCCATGTGGAAGCCACGGCCCTAGTGGAATGAGCTGTGATTCTTTCAGGAGGCTGCCGTCCGGCAGTCTCATAAGCCAATCTGATGATGCTTTTAAGCCAAAAAGAGAGAGAGGTAGAAGTTGCTTTTTGACCTCTCCTTTTACCAGAATAAACAACAAACAAGGAAGATGTTTGTCTGAAATCCTTTGTAGCATCTAAATAGAATTTTAGAGCACGAACTACATCCAAATTGTGCAACAAACGTTCCTTCTTTGAAACTGGATTCGGACACAAAGAAGGCACGACTATCTCCTGGTTAATGTTTTTGTTAGAAACAACTTTCGGAAGAAAACCAGGTTTAGTACGCAAAACCACCTTATCTGCATGGAACACCAGATAAGGAGGAGAACACTGCAGAGCAGATAACTCTGAAACTCTTCTAGCAGAAGAAATTGCAACCAAAAACAAAACTTTCCAAGATAATAACTTAATATCTACGGAATGTAAGGGTTCAAACGGAACCCCCTGAAGAACTGAAAGAACTAAATTGAGACTCCAAGGAGGAGTCAAAGGTTTGTAAACAGGCTTGATTCTAACCAGAGCCTGAACAAAAGCTTGAACATCTGGCACAGCCACCAGCTTTTTGTGAAGTAAAACAGATAAAGCAGAAATCTGTCCCTTCAAAGAACTTGCAGATAATCCTTTCTCCAAACCTTCTTGAAGAAAGGATAGAATCTTAGGAATTTTTATCTTGTTCCATGGGAATCCTTTAGATTCACACCAACAGATATATTTTTTCCATATTTTATGGTAGATTTTTCTAGTTACAGGCTTTCTGGCCTGAACAAGAGTATCAATGACAGAATCTGAGAACCCTCGCTTTGATAAAATCAAGCGTTCAATCTCCAAGCAGTCAGTTGGAGTGAGGCCAGATTCGGATGTTCGAACGGACCATGAACAAGAAGGTCCTGTCTCAAAGGTAGCTTCCATGGTGGAGCCGATGACATATTCACCAGGTCTGCATACCAAGTCCTGCGTGGCCACGCAGGAGCTATCAAGATCACCGATGCCCTCTCCTGATTGATCCTGGCTACCAGCCTGGGGATGAGAGGAAACGGTGGGAATACATAAGCTAGGTTGAAGGTCCAAGGTGCTACTAGTGCATCTACTAGAGTCGCCTTGGGATCCCTGGATCTGGACCCGTAGCAAGGAACCTTGAAGTTCTGACGAGAGGCCATCAGATCCATGTCTGGAATGCCCCACAATTGAGTAATTTGGGCAAAGATTTCCGGATGGAGTTCCCACTCCCCCGGATGAAATGTCTGACGACTCAGAAAATCCGCTTCCCAGTTTTCCACTCCTGGGATGTGGATTGCAGACAAGTGGCAGGAGTGAGTCTCCGCCCATTGAATGATTTTGGTCACTTCTTCCATTGCCAGGGAACTCCTTGTTCCCCCCTGATGGTTGATATACGCAACAGTCGTCATGTTGTCTGATTGAAACCGTATGAATTTGGCCTTTGCTAGCTGAGGCCAAGCCTTGAGAGCATTGAATATCGCTCTCAGTTCCAGAATATTTATCGGGAGAAGAGATTCTTCCCGAGACCAAAGACCCTGAGCTTTCAGGGGTTCCCAGACCGCGCCCCAGCCCACCAGACTGGCGTCGGTCGTGACAATGACCCACTCTGGTCTGCGGAAGCTCATCCCCTGTGACAGGTTGTCCAGGGTCAGCCACCAACGGAGTGAATCTCTGGTCCTCTGATCTACTTGTATCGTCGGAGACAAGTCTGTATAATCCCCATTCCACTGACTGAGCATGCACAGTTGTAATGGTCTCAGATGAATTCGCGCAAAAGGAACTATGTCCATTGCCGCGACCATCAAACCTATTACTTCCATGCACTGCGCTATGGAAGGAAGAGGAACAGAATGAAGTACTTGACAAGAGCTTAGAAGTTTTGATTTTCTGGCCTCTGTCAGAAAAATCCTCATTTCTAAGGAGTCTATTATTGTTCCCAAGAAGGGAACTCTTGTTGACGGAGATAGAGAACTTTTTTCTACGTTCACTTTCCACCCGTGAGATCTGAGAAAGGCCAGGACAATGTCCGTATGAGCCTTTGCTTGTGGTAGGGACGACGCTTGAATCAGTATGTCGTCCAAGTAAGGTACTACTGCAATGCCCCTTGGTCGTAGCACCGCTAGAAGGGACCCTAGTACCTTTGTGAAAATTCTTGGAGCAGTGGCTAATCCGAATGGAAGTGCCACAAACTGGTAATGCTTGTCCAGAAAGGCGAACCTTAGGAACCGATGATGTTCCTTGTGGATAGGAATATGTAGATACGCATCCTTTAAATCCACCGTGGTCATGAATTGACCTTCCTGGATGGAAGGAAGAATTGTCCGAATGGTTTCCATTTTGAACGATGGAACCTTGAGAAACTTGTTTAGGATCTTGAGATCTAAGATTGGTCTGAATGTTCCCTCTTTTTGGGGAACTATGAACAGATTGGAGTAGAATCCCATTCCTTGTTCTCCTAATGGAACAGGATGAATCACTCCCATTTTTAACAGGTCTTCTACACAATGTAAGAATGCCTGTCTTTTTATGTGGTCTGAAGACAATTGAGACCTGTGGAACCTCCCCCTTGGGGGTAGCTCCTTGAATTCCAGAAGATAACCTTGGGAGACTATTTCTAGCACCCAAGGATCCAGAACATCTCTTGCCCAAGCCTGAGCGAAGAGAGAAAGTCTGCCCCCCACCAGATCCGGTCCCGGATCGGGGGCCAACATCTCATGCTGTCTTGGTAGCAGTGGCAGGTTTCTTGGCCTGCTTACCTTTGTTCCAGCCTTGCATTGGCCTCCAGGCTGGCTTGGTTTGAGAAGTATTACCCTCTTGCTTAGAGGATGTAGCACTTGTGGCTGGTCCGTTTCTGCGAAAGGGACGAAAATTTGGTTTATTTTTAGCCTTGAAAGACCTATCCTGAGGAAGGGCGTGGCCCTTACCCCCAGTGATATCAGAAATAATCTCTTTCAAGTCAGGGCCAAACAGCATTTTCCCCTTGAAAGGTATGTTAAGCAATTTGTTCTTGGAAGACGCATCCGCTGACCAAGATTTTAGCCAAAGCGCTCTGCGCGCCACAATAGCAAACCCTGAATTTTTCGCCGCTAATCTAGCCAATTGCAAAGTGGCGTCTAAAGTAAAAGAGTTAGCCAATTTGAGAGCATGAATTATGTCCATAATCTCCTCATAAGAAGAATCTTTATTGAGCGACTTTTCTAGTTCATCGAACCAGAAACACGCTGCTGTAGTGACAGGAACCATGCATGAAATTGGTTGTAGAAGGTAACCTTGCTGAACAAACATCTTTTTAAGCAAACCCTCTAATTTTTTATCCATAGGATCTTTGAAAGCACAACTATCTTCTATAGGGATAGTAGCGCGTTTGTTTAGAGTAGAAACCGCCCCCTCGACCTTGGGGACTGTCTGCCATAAGTCCTTTCTGGGGTCGACCATAGGAAACAATTTCTTAAATATAGGGGGAGGGACAAAAGGTATGCCGGGCCTTTCCCATTCTTTGTTTACAATGTCCGCCACCCGCTTGGGTATAGGAAAAGCTTCGGGGGGCCCCGGGACCTCTAGGAACTTGTCCATCTTACATAATTTCTCTGGAATGACCAAATTCTCACAATCATCCAGAGTAGATAACACCTCCTTAAGCAGAGCGCGGAGATGTTCCAATTTAAATTTGAATGTAATCACATCAGGTTCAGCTTGTTGAGAAATTTTCCCTGAATCTGAAATTTCTCCCTCAGACAAAACCTCCCTGGCCCCCTCAGACTGGTGTAGGGGCACTTCAGAACCAATATCATCAGCGTCCTCATGCTCTTCAGTATTTTCTAAAACAGAGCAGTCGCGCTTTCGCTGATAAGTGGGCATTTTGGCTAAAATGTTTTTGATAGAATTATCCATTACAGCCGTTAATTGTTGCATAGTAAGGAGTATTGGCGCACTAGATGTACTAGGGGCCTCCTGTGTGGGCAAGACTGGCGTAGACGAAGGAGGGGATGATGCAGTACCATGCTTACTCCCCTCACTTGAGGAATCATCTTGGGCATCATTTTCTCTAAATTTTGTGTCACATAAATCACATCTATTTAAATGAGAAGGAACCTTGGCTTCCCCACATACAGAACATAGTCTATCTGATAGTTCAGACATGTTAAACAGGCATAAACTTGATAACAAAGTACAAAAAACGTTTTAAAATAAAACCGTTACTGTCACTTTAAATTTTAAACTGAACACACTTTATTACTGAAAATGTGAAAAAGTATGAAGGAATTGTTCAAAATTCACCAAAATTTCACCACAGTGTCTTAAAGCCTTAAAAGTATTGCACACCAAATTTGAAAGCTTTAACTCTTAAAATAACGGAACCGGAGCCGTTTTTATATTTAACCCCTATACAGTCCCTGGTATCTGCTTTGCTGAGACCCAACCAAGCCCAGAGGGGAATACGATACCAAATGACGCCTTCAGTAAGCTTTTTCTATGTATCTGAGCTCCTCACACATGCATCTGCATGTCTTGCTTCCCAAAAACAACTGCGCAATAGAGGCGCGAAAATGAGGCTCTGCCTATGATTAGAGAAGGCCCCCAGTGAAAAAGGTGTCCAATACAGTGCCTGCCGGTTATTTTACATAATTCCCAAGAATAAAATAACTCCTCAAAACTATGAAGTATTAAAAATGCTTATATATCAATCGTTTTAGCCCAGAAAAATGTCTACCAGTCTTTAAAGCCCTTGTGAAGCCCTTTATTCTTATTTAATAAAAATGGCTTACCGGATCCCATAGGGAAAATGACAGCTTCCAGCATTACCAAGTCTTGTTAGAAATGTGTCATACCTCAAGCAGCAAAAGTCTGCTCACTGTTTCCCCCAACTGAAGTTAATTCCTCTCAACAGTCCTGTGTGGAAACAGCCATCGATTTTAGTAACGGTTGCTAAAATCATTTTCCTCTTACAAACAGAAATCTTCATCTCTTTTCTGTTTCAGAGTAAATAGTACATACCAGCACTATTTTAAAATAAACTCTTGATTGAAGAATAAAAACTACATTTAAACACCAAAAAACTCTAAGCCATCTCCGTGGAGATGTTGCCTGTACAACGGCAAAGAGAATGACTGGGGAAGGCGGAGCCTAGGAGGGATCATGTGACCAGCTTTGCTGGGCTCTTTGCCATTTCCTGTTGGGGAAGAGAATATCCCACAAGTAAGGATGACGCCGTGGACCGGACACACCTATGTTGGAGAAATAGCCTACCGCAATACTTACCAGAGGTTGTAATCTCCACAACCTCTTTTCTTATTTGCTTTGCAAGTTCAGACGTCAGTGGTGCCGCTGATAACGATACCACACATTTAGCATCCAACACTAATAGTAACTAAATCCTTGAGTAATTACATAAACTACTTAGATCCTTACGAAATGCATTTTAAAATATTAGAGGTTTCATTCATCATCATTCTCCTAATGAAATATTTATGTATTTAAATGCTCGTTAAAGTAAGGGTTATTCTCGCAGCGCAGCGTAACAATCTTACATTGTCTATTCCTGGGTAACATCTGTTTGGAAATATCGATTCAGACAGTCTGAGGTGTAAATGGAAGGTGACATATGTAATGACGTTTCTAGATGATTGCGCATGCGCATTACTCACAAAGTCGGACATCTTGATAACTCAGGTTATCGTAGACAATTCGTGAAAGAAAAATAAGATTAAATTGGTGGGTTTGGAAATCAATAAAATTTTGGAGCTCCATAACTAATGTACGGTAAAAATATGACACGCAAAACTAATTACAAATATGATTAAAATATATCTATTGAAATGTTTAAGTTAAGTTTTTTCATCGTTTAGTGTCCCTTTAAAATTGCATGCTCTATCTGAATCATGAAAGAAAAAATGATGTGGGTTTACTATCCCTTTAACCCCTTGAATGCTAACGACGGCTCAGAGCCATCGCTAGCACTCTCCCACCTTAAGGGAGATCTGGGAGCTCCCACCCGCTCCCACCCCGGCGATCGGGCCTGTATAGTGAAAGGCATCGCCGGGGCTTCACGTTATGACGTCACCACGCAACTTTATTTATACTTAATGTGAAATATAGGAGCAGGGGGCATGCTGCTTAGAAGCCTGTATCTCAGACATCTAAGTAGCTACAGACCACCAAGACCCACCGTTGGAAAGGTAATCGCCTAAGTCTTGGGGATCTGAACGAAAACAAAAATAAAAGTTAAAAAAATTTTCCAAAAAAAAAAAAAAAAGTAATTTATGCTTACCTGATAAATTGATTTCTTCTATCATTCTATGGTAAGACGAGTCCACGGATTCATCCTTTACTTGTGGGATATTATCCTTCCTAACAGGAAGTGGCAAAGAGCACCACAGCAGAGCTGTCTATATAGCTCCACCCCCCAGTCATTCGACCGAAGGTACAGGAAGAAAAAGGAGAAACTAAAAGGTGCAGAGGTGACTGAGTTTAAATCAAAAAAATATAATCTGTCTTAAAATGACAGGGCGGGCCGTGGACTCGTCTTACCATAGAAGAAATCAATTTATCAGGTAAGCATAAATTTACTTTTCTTCCATAAAGGTAAGACGAATCCACGGATGCATCCTTTACTTGTGGGATACAATACCAAAGCTACAGGACACGGATGAACGGGAGGGACAAGACAGATGGTTAAACAGAAGGCACCACTGCTTGAAGAACTTTTCTCCCAAAAACAGCCTCCGAATCAGCAAAAGTATCAAATTTGTAAAATTTGGAAAAGGTAGGAAGCGAAGACCAAGTCGCAGCCTTACAAATCTGTTCAACAGAAGCATCATTTTTAAAAGCCCACGTGGAAGCCACCGCTATAGTAGAGTGAGCCGTAATTCTTTCAGGAGGCTGCTGTCCAGCAGTCTTGTAAGCGAAACGGATGGTGCTTTTTAGCCAAAAGGCAAGAGAGGTAGCGCGTTGAATATCGCTCTCAGTTCTAGAATACTTACTGGGAGGAGAGTCTCCTCCTGAGTCCACAAACCCTGTGTTTTCAGGGAATTCCAGACTGCACCCCAGCCCAATAGGCTGGCATCCGTCGTCACTATGACCTACGCTGGCCTGCGGAAACACATTCCCTTGGACAGATGATCCTGTGACAACCATCAAAGAAGAGAGTCTCTGGTCTCTTGGTCCAGATGTATCGGAGGAGATAAATCTGCATAATCCCCATTCCACTGTTTGAGCATGCAGTGGTCTGAGATGCAAGCGAGCAAACGGAACTATGTCCATTGCCGCTACCATTAAACCGATTACCTCCATACACTGAGCCACTGATGGCCGAGGAATGGAATGAAGAGCTCGGCAGATGGATAAAATCTTTTGATTTCCTGACCTCCGTCAGAAAAATTTTCATGTCCACCGAATCTATCAGAGTTCCCAGGAATGGAACTCTTGTGAGAGGGATAAGTGAACTCTTTTTTACGTTCACCTTCCACCCGTGAGATCTTAGAAAAGCCAACACGATGTCCGTGTGAGACTTGGCTAGTTGGTAAATTGACGCCTGGATTAAGATATCGTCCAGATAAGGCGCCACAGCTATGCCCCGCAGCCTTAGAACCACCAGAAGGGACCCTAGCACCTTTGTGAAAATTCTGGGAGCCGTGGCCAACCCGAAGGGAAGAGCCACAAACTGGTAATACTTGCCTGAGGAACTGGTGATGATCTTTGTGGATAGGAATGTGTAGATACGCATCCTTTAAGTCCACGGTGGTCATATATTGACCCTCCTGGATCATTGGCAAAATAGTCAGAATGGTCTCCATCTTGAAGGATGGGACTCTGAGGAATTTGTTTAGGATCTTGAGATCCAAAATTGGTCTGAAAGTTCCCTCTTTTTTGGGAACCACAAACAGATTGGAGTAGAACCCTTGCTCCTGTTCTGTTTCCGGAACTGGGCAGATCACTCCCATGGAATATAGGTCTTCTACACAGCGTAAGAACGCCTCTCTTTTTGTCTGGTTTACAGACAATTGAGAAAGATGGAAACTCCCCCTTGGGGGAGAATCTTTGAAATCTAGAAGATACCCCTGGGTTACTATTACTAAAGCCCAGGAGTCCTGAACTTCTCTTGCCCAAGCCTGAGAGAAGAGAGAAAGTCTGCCCCCTACTAGATCCGGTCCCGGATCGGGGGCTACCCCTTCATGCTGTCTTGGTGGCAGCAGCGGGCTTCTTGGCCTGTTTACCCTTGTTCCAAGTCTGGCTAGGTCTCCAGACTGACTTGGATTGAGCCAGATTCCCCTCTTGCCTTGCGACAGGGGACGAGGAAGAGGGACCACCTTTGAAGTTTCGAAAGGAACGAAAATTATTTTGTTTGGTCCTCATCTTATTCGTCTTATCCTGAGGAAGGGCATGGCCTTTCCCTCCAGTGATGTCTGAAATGATCTCTTTCAGTTCAGGCCCGAATAGGGTCTTACCCTTGCAAGGGATGGCTAAAAGCTTAGCTTTTGATGACACATCAGCAGACCAGGACTTAAGCCATAACGCTCTACGCGCTAAAATGGCAAAACCTGAATTCTCCGCCGCTAATTTAGCCAATTGAAAAGCGGCATCTGTAATGAAAGAATTAGCTAGTTTGAGAGCCCTAATTCTATCCAGAATATCCTCTAATGGAGTCTCAACCTGAAGAGCCTCTTCCAGAGCCCCGAACCAAAAGGACGCTGCAGTAGTTACAGGAACAATGCACGCTATAGGTTGGAGAAAACCTTGCTGAAAAAATATTTTCTTCAGGAGACCCTCTAATTTTTTATCCATAGGATCTTTGAAAGCACAACTGTCCTCAATAGGTATAGTTGTATGCTTAGCCAGGGTAGAAATAGCTCCCTCCACCTTAGGGACCGTCTGCCACGAGTCCCGCATGGCGTCTGATATGGGAAACATTTTCTTAAAAGTAGGAGGGGGAGCGAACGGAATACTTGGTCTATCCCACTCCTTAGTAACAATTTCCGAAATCCTCTTAGGGACCAGAAAAACATCAGTGTAGGCAGGAACCTCTAGGAATCTGTCCATTTTACACAATTTCTCTGGAACTACAATAGGGTCACAATCATCCAGAGTCGCTAAAACCTCCCTGAGCAATAAGCGGAGGTGTTCTAGTTTAAAATTTAAAAGCCGTCATATCTGAATCTGTCTGAGGGAACATATTTCCTAAATCAGAAATCTCTCCCTCAGCCAGCAAATCCCTCACTTCAGAACATTGTGAGGGTACATCGGATATGGCTAATAAAGCGTCAGAGGACTCAGCGTTTGTTCTCACACCAGACCTACTGTGCTTCCCCTGCAACCCAGGCAGCTTAGATAAAACCTCTGTGAGGGTAGTATTCATAACTGCGGCCATATCTTGCAGGGTGAAAGAATTAGACGCACTAGAAGTACTTGGCGTCGCTTGTGCGGGCGTTAATGGTTGTGACACTTGGGGAGAATTAGATGGCATAACCTGATTCTCTTCTGACTGAGAATCATCCTGCGACATACTTTTAGTAGCTAAAATATGTTCTTTACAATTTATTGACCTTTCAGCGCATGAGGGACACATTCTAAGTGGAGGTTCCACAATGGCTTCTAAACATATTGAACATTGACTTTCCTCAATGTCAGACATGTTGAACAGGCTAGTAATGACTACAAACAAGCATGAAAACACTTTATTTAGTGAAAAAAATAACAATCTTAAAAAACGGTACTGCGCCTTTAAGAGAAAAAAAGCATACACGTTCTGCAAAACAGCCTAAACATGCACCAAATTTTTCAAAATTTTGTATGTAGACACAATATAGGTAGTTAAGATTGCACCACAATTTTTTTAACAATTAACCCCTTTATTTCCAAACCGGATCGAAAATAGGCCCAGATCCGAAAAAAACACTCAGCACCTTGCCACAGCCCTGCTGTGGCCCTACCTGCCCTCAGGGATCGAAAGTGTGATGTAAAAGCTTTGATGTGGCCCAAAACATACACCAGGGCCCGGTACCATTTAAAATAAACTCTTGCTTGAAGAAATTAAAAACTAAAATTTTATCTTCTCTTTCACTTTACCCTTCCTTAGAGTAGGCAAAGAGAATGACTGGGGGGTGGAGCTAAGGGAAGAGCTATATAGACAGCTCTGCTGTGGTGCTCTTTGCCACTTCCTGTTAGGAAGGATAATATCCCACAAGTAAAGGATGAATCCGTGGACTCGTCTTACCTTTATAGAAGAAAAAAAAAAAAAAAAAAAAAACTTAAAAAAGCTTAGCACCCAGGTGGGAAAGTGCTTAGCACTCAAATGGTTAAAGAGATAGTACATGTTTTTAATTAACCAATATAAATTGATAAATATTTATTTATATGTTTATATTGTTTTTCCCACTGCTCCAACAAAACATTATTTTATTTGTTTGTTGTCAATGGCACACACAATACATCATTCTGTGGTTGAGGCTATACTCTTGAAAAAATAATTCCGTGGGCACAAAATCCCTTATGCTAGGTCTTGTATTTTGAGTCTAGTTGTTTGCTATTAAAACATTGGAGATTCATTGCTTAATGCTAATCATTGAGTGTGGAATCAGATTTACTTCCATAGCAGCCTGATCCCCTACCTAAAGAGATACTATAACGTAAAACACTCTTCTTCAGGCTAATTTTCCTACAATAGTTTATGCTCTGATAATACAACGAACCAGATGATTCTACAATTTTGGACCTGCAATACTTTCAATCCCTGCAAATAAGTCTCTGCTCAATTAGCCCCTTCCCGCCGTTAGGACGTTCCATGCTGTCCTAACTACACTGCCTTTAGCGCGGCATGGAACGTCCTAGCTGTTCTGCTGTACTGAAGCTCATAGGCACTCCCTGCAAACCCAATCCCATCATTGAAATCACACAATTGCTTGTACGATCGCGTGATTTAAATTTTTTACTTATTTGTTTACATCGAAACTTGATGTTCTGATCTTACAAATAAGTACCGGCATTAAGGGGTTAAACATATTCTTTTTTTTTCCCCAGAATCCCTGTGTGAACCCCATCCTATGTCCCACCCTCACCATCCTAAATTGCTGCAGTTTGCATGAAGTGGTTTCTAGCTGACGACAATGGGATTCCTATAAAAGGTCATAAAATTACTTTTATTTATATACATTTTATGTTTACTGATACAATGTAAACATTTTATTAGTAGTAGTACTACTACTATGTATTACATAGCTGTAAACATTGGAATATCCTTATTTATGGCTTCCCCTGGTATGATGTGATGGAGTCAAGCTATAGGGGGACACTGGAAAATTGGAAAATAGTTAAAGGGACATGAAACCCAAATTTTTGCTTTCATGATTTAGGTAGAACATACAATTTTAAACAACTTTCCAGTTTACTTCTTTTATCAAATTGTCTCATTCTCTTGGTATCATTTGTTGAAGGAGAAGCAATGCACTACTGGTTTCTAACTGAACACATCAGTGAGCCAATGACAATCGGAATAATAACCAATCAGCAGCTAGAACCTAGGTTTTTTGCTGCTTCTGACAGAAGGAAGCAAATTAAATAATAGAAGTAAATTGGAAAGTGGTTTAAAATTGTATGCTATGTCTAAATCATGAATCTCTAATTGTGACTTTACTGACCCTTTAAATAGGGCATGTGACATATGTCAGAGTATATTTACCCTACGACTGGGCAATGGGTTTGTGTGAGTATTGGACTGACATCATCATCATTGGGGTGAGCATACATAAACTTATAACATTTCATTGAACGAATGTACATTTGGGGACTGCAAGCATCCTTGTTGGTTTGAGGTCAGTAATAAGATGCTTCAAGTGAATGTCAATTTACAAACTACTGAATGCTCATAATACTTATATTACACATGTTTATTCAAACCGTGAACTTTAAAAAAAAAAAATAATAATTTATAATCTATTTTAATTACTAACTTCGCTCCGTTTTGAGCAACAACTCCTCCCATAAGGCACTTCCTTGTTTTGCAGAGAGTGACGTATAGAGTGGTCTCACCTACTCTATACGTATCTCTGATGCGCGCACCCGTGATGCCCTTACTTTGCGCATGCGTGAAAAACAGTTGGACTTAATCTGCGCATGCGCTTAAAAACTAAAATACTTAATGTGCGCAAGCGTGAAAGTAGGAAAGACAGGCTGCGCATGCGTTAACATCCGACCTCCTCAAAGCGCTATCTAGTATTCAATGAATGTATCCATTAATTGAATACTATTGTGATAGCGAATGCAGCTGAAAAATATGTATTAATCTAATCACAGTACCCTTAGCAGCACTGTACAATACTAATCACAGTAGCCTTCACTGTATACCGCTGATAGAGTCTGAACTTGAAGGTGTTACAGAGCATGCGCGTCTCGTGGACACGCATCACTTCTGAAGCTGGGGATTAGAAGCTAACGCATGCGCAGAAAAAGCGCATGACGTTGCCAAAAAGGGGTTGAACGCCACGGGGTAAAAAAACGGATTGGCAATCGCTGTTGTCAATTATTTCCAAATAGAGGGACCAAACGGCGGGTGGAGGAATATCGGCTCCAAAAATGAGATAAAAAAGGTATATATTTGGGATTAGCTAGTACACACAAAAAAATGATGAATTAAGGTCCACCTAAATTGTTGAGAGTGATAATATGGCAATAAACAACACTGTTGAGTTTACATTCACTTTAAGTAATTCTTGTAATCTACTATATTTCCAAAATGTAACAGCCCTCATCTCCTTCCAGCAGAGCCTTAAAAAGCTGAAAGCAAATACAAAAAGGTGTACTTGCAATTCATTCCCCATACCTCTTGCTTTGCTCCACTGTCTTTTGTTAACATTTACAGGCCTATTTAAGAAAATGGATCCCAAATCACATTTTTAATTGTAAAGGGACACGCAAGTCAAAATTAAACTTTCCCTATTAAGATAGAGCACACAATTGTAAACAACTTTACAATTCACTTCAATGATCTAAATGTGCACAATCTTTTTATTTGCACACTTTTAGGCACCAGCAACTACTGAGCATGTGCAAGATTCACAGAATAATGTGTAAAGGTAATTACGGTACAGTAACCCACACGGGGGGGGGGGGGTGAGGGAGAACAGAGTGACACATACTGGAAATGGGGAACACAGTAGCAAACAGTGGAAGAGCAGTAGCCCAGCTTAGGAGCACAAACAAGTATTTAACAATCTCTATGGCAGCAGTGTTTGCTATAAACAATGTTGTAAAAATGGCAAAAAGATACATGTACACTAACCTAGGATTGCTCTTTAACAAAGGATACCAAGAGAACTAAGCACATTTAATAATGAAATCTATTGGAAAGTGGTTTAAAACCCGAGTGCTCTATCCAATCCATTTAAGTTTAATTTTGACTTTACTGGTCTTTTAAACACGAGTAATGTGCATGAACCTAAACAGCTCAAACTAATTCCCTTTTCTGCTCTCTTCATTCAAAAACCACAGGAGATCAGTTATCCCAATCTTGTTTTCTTAAAAGACAAACAGTCAACACTCTTTGTCCCCTTCCCAATTACTATTATATGAACTTGTATACTCACATATTTGCCATGTTTAGTGACAGACCTGCAACATAGGAAACTCAATAGTGTGAAAAACTATGAACAGCATTCCCTACTGTGAGCCCAACTGAATCAAAGAACAGATGAATTCATAAACAGGAAACTTACTATTCTAACAACACAAACATCACACACTGGTCAGTGCACATTCCAGTTACTCAGCCTGGACAAAACACTGTGCATTGATCAGTGCATGTTTCAGTTACTCAGCCTACATTAAACCCTGTGCATTAGTTAGTGCATGTTCTGGTTGCTAAACCTGGATAAAACCCTGTGCATTGGTCAGTGCATGTCCTGGTTGCTCAGCCTGGATAAAACCCTGTGCGTTGGTCAGTGCATGTTCCAGTTGCTCAGCCTAGCTAAAACCCTGTGCATTGTACAGTGCATGTTCTGGTTGCTCAGCCTGGATAAAACCCTGTGCATTGGACAGTGCATGTTCTGGTTGCTAAACCTGGATAAAACCCTGTGCATTGGACAGTGCATGTTCTGGTTGCTAAACCTGGATAAAACCCTGTGCATTAGTTAGTGCATGTTCTGGTTGCTAAACCTGGATAAAACCCTGTGCATTAGTTAGTGCATGTTCTGGTTGCTAAACCTGGATAAAACCCTGTGCATTGGTCAGTGCATGTCCTGGTTGCTCAGCCTGGATAAAACCCTGTGCGTTGGTCAGCCTAGCTAAAACCCTGTGCATTGGTCAGTGCATGTCCTGGTTGCTCAGCCTGGATAAAACCCTGTGCGTTGGTCAGCCTAGCTAAAACCCTGTGCATTGTACAGTGCATGTCCTGGTTGCTCAGCCTGGATAAAACCCTGTGCGTTGGTCAGTGCATGTTCCAGTTGCTCAGCCTGGATAAAACCCTGTGCGTTGGTCAGTGCATGTTCCAGTTGCTCAGCCTAGCTAAAACCCTGTGCATTGTACAGTGCATGTTCTGGTTGCTCAGCCTGGATAAAACCCTGTGCATTGGACAGTGCATGTTCTGGTTGCTAAACCTGGATAAAACCCTGTGCATTGGACAGTGCATGTTCTGGTTGCTAAACCTGGATAAAACCCTGTGCATTAGTTAGTGCATGTTCTGGTTGCTAAACCTGGATAAAACCCTGTGCATTGGACAGTGCATGTTCTGGTTGCTAAACCTGGATAAAACCCTGTGCATTAGTTAGTGCATGTTCTGGTTGCTAAACCTGGATAAAACCCTGTGCATTGGTCAGTTCATGTCCTGGTTGCTCAGCCTGGATAAAACCCTGTGCGTTGGTCAGTGCATGTTCCAGTTGCTCAGCCTATATTAAACACTGTGCATTGGTCAGTGCATGTTCTGGTTGCTCAGCCTAGATAAAACCCTGTGCATTAGTTAGTGCATGTTCTGGTTGCTAAACCTGGATAAAACCCTGTGCATTGGTCAGTGCATGTTCTGGTTGCTAAACCTGGATAAAACCCTGTGTGTTGGTCAGTGCATGTTCCAGTTGCTCAGCCTATATTAAACACTGTGCATTGGTCAGTGCATGTTCCGGTTTCTAAACCTGGATAAAACCCTGCACGATGGTCAGTGCATGTTCTGATTACTCAGCCTGGATAAAACCCTGTGCATTGGCCAGTGCATGTTCTGGTTGCTAAACCTGGATAAAACCCTGTGCATTGGTCAGTGCATGTTCTGGTTGCTCAGCCTGGATAAAACCCTGTGCATTGGTCAGTGCATGTTCTGGTTGCTAAACCTGGATAAAACCCTGTGTGTTGGTCAGTGCATGTTCCAGTTGCTCAGCCTATATTAAACACTGTGCATTGGTCAGTGCATGTTCCGGTTTCTAAACCTGGATAAAACCCTGCACGATGGTCAGTGCATGTTCTGATTACTCAGCCTGGATAAAACCCTGTGCATTGGCCAGTGCATGTTCTGGTTGCTAAACCTGGATAAAACCCTGTGCATTGGTCAGTGCATGTTCTGGTTGCTAAACCTGGATAAAACCCTGCGCGATGGTCAGTGCAGGTTCTGGTTGCTCAGCCTGGATAAAACACTGCACATTAGTCAGTTCATGTTCCGATTGCTCAGCCTGGATAGAACACTGTTCATTGATCAGGGCATGTTCCGGTTACTAAGCCTGGATAAAACACTGCACATTGGTCAGTATATGTTACAATTAATTAGCATGACTAAAGCATAATGTATTGGCAAGTGCATGTTCCGGTTGCTCAGCCTGAATAAAACACTGTGCATTGGTCAGTTCATGTTCCGGTTGCTCAGCCTAGATTAAACACTGTTCATTGGTCAGTGCATGTTCTGGTTGCTCAGCCTGAATAAAACACTGCACATTGGTCAGTATATGTTACAATTAATTAGCATGGCTAAAGCATAAATGTATTGGTGAGTGCATGTTCTGGTTGCTCAGCCTGAATAAAACACGGTGCATTGGAGAGTGCATGTTCTAGTTGCTCAGCCTGGATAAAATGCTGCACATTGGTAAGTGCTCGTTCTTGTTGATTAGCCTGGATGATAACGCACTATGCATTGGCGAGTGCATGTACTATTTTTTCAGCCTGGATAAAATGTTGCACGTTGATATAGTTATATATATTAACATAGTAGATGATGTTGAAAGAAGATCCATAGAGTTCAACCTAAACAGAGATTACCTGAACTACACTAAAGAAGATGACATTAAACAATTAAAAGCCTATCCATTTAACAAAAGCAAATCAATCATATACCTTAATTCTATTTTTAACCAGAAATGTATCCAAGTCATTTTTTAATGTATCCAAGGTACTGGCACTCCCTACCTCCTAAGGTAAGGTGTCTGAACTAGAGCACATGTAAAATAATCAGCTGATTAAACAACATGGTAATTTTACCTGATCAAACCCAAAGTAATCCTAAAAACCTGGCCTGTTTGGGAGGCCTGAGGACAGGTTTAAAAAACAGTAATTTAGACAAACAAGAGCAGCAGGAATCTGTAGACCCGGGTCTATATCTGATAATTTGGGGCTTGGTTAGGAGTAGAAATCAGTAAAGAGTTATTGAAAAATAAGCAAAACTATACATAGTAACAAAAACACTCCCAGATGGGCTGTATAAATGAATCATCTACAAAACATGTATGCAAAGAAAAATCTAGTGTACAATGTCCCTTTAAGAGGCTTAATAAAAGGTCTAGCTGAAAGTATTTTTCACAAAAAGATCAAAACCAGAACAAGGGGTCATGGTCTCATGGGAATACTCAATAGGCCTATCGATCTTATCTGCCATCAAAATCTATGTTTGTCAAATTTGTGTATTTTACAAATTATTAGGCATAGATTCAGCAATTCATTCCGCACGGTTGTGAAGGTGCAACACAAATAAATGCAGCACCAAAATAAAACTAATCTCCAAATGCACGTGTCTACAAATTATAAACACCTGAAAATCAATGTTTAACATACAGTACAATGTTAGTTCGAACATTTTAAGCAGCTTTTTATTTTTTTTTCATAAATTTCACTCGGGCATATTGCATGGTGAGCATGTTTAAACAAAAATTACTCAGATGTTTTATGAACAAGGAAACTGGGGTCTTTTTTTGTCCCTGGTAACAAACCTATGCTTATGATGGGAAACATTGCAGACAGTCAGAAATACTTTTCATATACTGATATATGTATAAAAACTTAAAGGGAAAGTCAAGTCAAAATTAAACTTTCATGATTCAATAGGGCATGCAATATTAAACAACTTTCCAATTTACTTTTATCATCTAATTTGCTTTTCTCTCTTGGTATTCTTAGTTGAAAGCTAAACCTAGGTAGGCTCATATCCTAATTTCTTAGCCCTTAGAGGCAGACTCTTATCTGAATGCATTTCACTTTTTTTTTCATAGCTAGAGGACATTATTTTATGTGTGACATATAGATAACATTCTGCTCACACGTGGAGTAACCTACGAGAGAGCATTGATTGGCTAAAATGCAAGTCTGTCAAAAGAACTGAAATAAGGGGGCAGATTGCAGAGGCTTAGATACAAAATAATCAGAGGTAAAAAGAATATTAATATAACCTTGTTGTTTATGCAAAACTGGGGAATCACTAATAAAGGGATTATCTATATTTTTAAATAATAAAATTTCTGGAGTAGACTGTGCCTTTATAAAAAAAAAACATAGATAAGAGACAGGAGTAATATTTTGAGCTTTGGCTTCCTTGATTTGTTAATTAAATAATTCTCTGCTACACTTATCAAAAATGATATTAAATAAAAACATGTACCAGATTTATTCAGACATATTTACATCACCAAAAGATTTCAGAATAAGCTCAAAGAAAGGTTAATGACACATGAGTGGCTCTAGGCCAGAGCTTTCCAAACTTTTCATGTTGGTGACACACTTTTTAGACCTACATAATTTCGCGACACAGTAATTCAGTTGTACTAGCAAACAGGAGGTTAAACTAACTTGTTTTAAGAGATACGGACACATACATAAATGATATAATAACTAAATGTATTTACAAGTAACAGTATGTATGTGCAAGAATTAAAAAAAGTTTAATATCACCAATAGCTACTTACTATTTTATTGGGATGTATGAGGTTGATGGGATGAACACAGTTTCTGAATATTTGGTGGAATATTAGATAAAGACACTCGCATTTCATCATCAAGCATTTTTAAGCTTTCACTTCCTATCCATATATCAAGAGCAGGAGCAGCAATGCACTACTGGGAGCTAGCTGCAAAAAAAACGCCACTGACTTCAGCTCAGCATTTAAGCTGCCGCCGTCAGAGCTCGGTGAGTCCGATTGACAACTACCTGCACTACAAACACACTGCTGTCCCACTCACTGACTACATGTGCAGTCACAAGCCGATTAAGGAGACTGCACATGCAGTCAGGAGCCAATGTGCTACCAATGGGAAAAGTTTCCGTTCCCACTGAGCTGCGCCAATAGGTTAAGATGATCTGTGACCCCCTAGGTATCAATCACGTGTCAAGTTGCAGGCAGGCGGAAAGTCAGAAAAAAAAAAAATTTACAAAAATTTGTGCTGAAGCAGGGACACACCTACACACTGCTGCCGACACACTAGTGTGTCCCGACACACAGTTTGGAAAGCACTGCTCTAGGCCCTAACTCCATTTTCTTTGGTTTGCCCAACAACTATCCTCTGTGGGGACTTCAGAGGTAGAAAGTGTCTAAAAAAAAAATAAAAAAAAAAAAAATAAATAAAAAAAAAAAAGGGAATAGAATGAAAAGTACAAAGCAAGTCATTAAGGTATCATAACACAGCATCAGTAGCAATGATTTTCATTAGTCATAAATTATATGCCGGGTCTGTTTATACACAGTAAAATTAGATAACTGTCACTACCAATAGCATTGTTGAAATGAAATGGTGGAACTATTCTAATTTAACAAATATCTTATTCAATTAAGGGTGTTGCTAAAAGACTAACCACAGCCCTATGCCACAGTTATATACTGCATAAAAAAGGAAAGGTCTGTAAATGCACACAACGCTGTGCAGCTGATGTCAGCAACTGGTTTCTCAATGCCTGATAATATTATTTAAAATTCTTACTGTAATCAGTTCTCCACAAGCTTTCTTGCTTTGTGCCACTCCAGACAACAAAGTATCTTCTAATCTGTACAAATAAAAGGAAAAATGAACAAAACATTACTTATTTATAATCTGAAATCCCTTAGATGTGTAAATGACTGTTAAGCAATCTGTGTAACTTCTTTTCAACGTAATTTTGCTGCATTAGTCACAGATTCAACTACTCATCAAATTAAAAAGGGACATAAAACCCAATTTTTTTCTTTCATGATTCAGACCGAGCATGTGATTTTAAACTGCTTTCTAGTTTGCTTCCATTATCAAATTAGTTTTGTTCTTTTGATATCCTTGGTTAAAAAGAATACCTAGGTAGACTCCAAAGCTGCTGATTGGTGGCTGCACATATATGCCTTGTGTTATTGGTTCACCCAATGCAGTGCACTGCTGCTTCTTCTTCAACAAAGGACACTAAGAGAATGAAGCAAATTAGAAAGTTGTTTAAAATTGTATGTTCTATCTGAATCATGAAAGACAAATGTGAGGTTTCAAGTCCCTTTAAGTCTTAAAAGGTACATGGAAGTCATATAGTAAAAGAATATAAAAAACAAAACATATAATTCACTATAAACTTAGACACTAAACCCAAAATGTTTCTTTTCATGATTTAGACAGAGCATACAATTTTAAATACACGTAACTAACTTTAAATGTACTCATTATCAGATGTGCTTCATTCTCTTGGTATTCTTTGTTAAAAGAGCATCACTGCACTACATCATGTGAGCCAATAAGAAAAAGGTATATATATTTTTAGTCCCCAATCAGTAGCTAGCTCACAGTAGTGCATTGCAGGTTCTGAGCCTACCTAGGCTTCAACAAGAGATGCCAATAAAAGGAAACAAAGATAAATTGGCAGTAAATTGGAGAGCTGTTTAAAATGAGATAATCTATTGTAATTATGAAAGTTTGATTTGGACTTTACTGACCCTTTAATTGATGGAAAATGAAGTAACTTTGCAATATGCATTAAGTATTGTGCTTGCTCTTATTGTAAATCATATGCCTGTCCTGTGTACCCTAAGGGGCTGGAAGTCAGCCTATGTATGCTGCAAACCCATCTATGTACTATTCAATTATTTCTTAGCGCAGTGCACACTCATTTACAACTAGTCCTTATTGGCAACTATTAAGGGAGATAAGACATGTAACTTATTCAGGCATTTTTACACATATTTTTATTTAGGCTACCAAATTTGAGCTCCAGGCTATCTGTGGAGCATAGGGCAGGAACAGTTTTACAGATATACAAACACAAAATAAAAACACACACAATAGTCTAATGAATTAGAGCATGCCATTATAGTATGTCATTTTAAGACTAGCGACCCTTTAAAGGGATATAAAAGTCAAAATTAAATTTACATGATTCAGAAAGAGAGAATACTTTTAAACAATGTTCAAATTTACTTCCAATAACAAAATGTGCACAGTCTTTTTATATTTACACTTTGAGTCACCAGTTCCTACTGAGCATGTGCAAGAATTCACAGAATATACGTTTATGCATTTATGATTGGCTGATGGCTGCCTGTCACATGATACAGAGGGGGATGGATAGACATAACTGAAATTTGTCAGAAAAAAAAAAAATCTACTTTTCATTCGAAGTTCAGACTAAGTGCTATTGCATTGTCTTTATCAAGCACTTGTTGATTATGCAAATGTACTATATTTACTGGTCATTTAAGACACTTTAAAGTCACTTATATTTTCAAATGTGCTTTGTTTTCTTGGCCTCTTGCTGAAAAAGAACATATCCTACACTAGTGGGATCTAGTTGCTGATTGGTGCCTGCACACATCTGTCTCTTGTGATTGGCTAACTAGATGTGTTTAGCTAGTTGTCAGAAGTGCAATACTGTTTCTTCCGCAAAGGATAGCAAGATAATAAAGCAAATTTGATAAAATAAGTTAAATGGAAAGGTTGGTTTTTTTAAAAAAAAAAAAAAATGTATGTTCTATTGAAATCATGAAGAAAAAAAATGGGGATTCCTGTCCCTTAAATGCAGAAGGGATAGACGTAGCACTAGAGACCTGGAGACTGCAGATGATACAATCAGCAGAGCTAGTCACACACAGGGTTTAAAGGACCAGTCAACACAGTAGATTTGCATAATCAACAAATGCAAGATAACAAGACAATGCAATAGCACTTAGTCTGAACTTCAAATGAGTGGTAGATTTTTTTTGTCCCGACAATTTTAAAAGTTATGTCTTTTTCCACTCCCCCTGTACCATGACAGCCATCAGCCAATCACAAATGCATACACGTACCATGTGACAGCATCAGCCATTCACAAATGCATACACCCATATTCTTGCACATGCCCAGTAGCAGCTGGTGACTCAAAAAGTTTAAATATAAAAAGACTGTGCACATTTTGTTAATGGAAGTAAATAGGAAAGTTGTTTAAAATTGAATGCTCTATCTGAATAATGAAAGGTTCATTTTGATTAAGTGTTCCTTTAAGCACATAGCATTAAACGGTTGCTAGTCTTAAAATGACGTGCTCTAACAAATTACAATATGCCATTTTTCAACTATAACGGCCCTTTAACATCTTTCCTTGTGAGCATACTGAAGTAAGCACAAGAGCCTGCTTTTTGAGAACTTTATGGCAGTAGTTTTTGGAACAATGTTATACATTGCTGCAAACACCTCTGCCGTATACTGCTCTTTACTAAGCCTACATCAGTATGTTTTCATGCAAAGGAGCCAAGTTTAAACAAAATATGCCAAAGAATACAATTTGACTACAGAAAAGTGCTTTTCAAATTGCATTATCCATCAGAATCACAACAATACCAGTGTGTCATAACACCTTTGATAATAATCAATGCTATATTGAAATCACACGAAAAGAATATATTTACTAGGGTGGGCAAATAAAATTAGCAAATTAGCTACGGCCTTTTATAATCTATGCAAATCCCAAATGTCAATTGAATACCACACATTTTTTCTAAAAATTAAAAGACAATGATATTACATTGAACATCACTTTCCTCCCCAGATGTCCCCTTAATGACTCTTCCAAGACATTTCCATATGCTTATGACCCCTGGTGTTACCACTCAAATCTTCAAAGTGGTATGACGTTCTAGTCCATCATAACGGCTTTAAAGCCCAGTTTAATTATGATGGAATAGAACGGCATAACGGCGTTAAAAGGTTAAGAGTCTGATCTTAAAAATACTTCCTTGTGATTCTAAATGTTTCCTCTTAGGATAACATGTTTTTGACATGTGCCCCTCTATATACAGGTAACCCTCAGTTTACGCCGGGGATAGGTTCCAGAAGGAATGGTTGTAAATCGAAACCGTTGTAAATTGAAACCCAGTTTATAATGTAAGTCAGAGGGAAGTGAGGCAGATAGGTTCCAGGCCCCTCTCAAAATTGTCATAAGTAACACCTAATACATTATTTTTTAAAGCTTTGAAATGAAGACTTTAAATGCTAGACAGCATTATAAAACTAATAAAATAATCACACAACACAGACTTCACTTGCATTTTTTCTGCAAACAGTTCTTTCTATGCATTCCAATCTGAACTGAGTTATAGACAGGAAGATCTTGCTCCTTTGAAATCTGCTCGATAGCTCAGGTCTGGTTAAACTGATTAAATTCAGCTTGCTTAGCTTTGCTGCAACACAAGCGGACAGCTCCACCTACTGGCTATTTTAATAAATGTACTGCTTCTCAATGCTTTTAAATAGCAGTCACATGACTGGAAAAAAAGGTTGTTATTCTGAAACTGTGTAAATTGAACCGTTGTAAAACGAGGGCCACCTGTACTTCATATTATGTATTCACAAACTAATGCTCCTACCCTCTCTCCACTCCCCTAGCATCCTACTACTCATTGAAAGTCTCCTGCATTACCCATCTACAAGCAATGCAATATCATGTCCCCACTCCATTGTTGTCATTTTCACTCTCCTGGTACTCCTTTTCTTAAAGGTGCATAAAACTCCAAATTTTTCTTTCACGATTCAGATAGATCATACAATTTTAAACGACTTTCCAATTTACTCCTATTATCAATTGCGCTTCGTTCTCTTAGTATAATTTATTGAACGTGCAGCAGTGCACTACTGAGAGCTGACTAAAACAAATCTTTAAAGGGACATAAAACCCAAAATTTGTCTTTCGTAATTCAGACAGAGCATACAATTTTAAACAACTTTCCAATTTACTTCTATTTAATTTGCTTCTTTCTCCTGTTATTCTTTGCTGAAAGGTTTATCTAGGTAAGCTCAGGAGCAGCAAAGAACCTAGGTTCTAGCTGCTGATTGGTGGCTGCAGAAATAGAACAATTGTCATTGGCTCACCCATGTGTTCAGTTAAAAAGCAGTAGTGCATTGCTGCTCCTTCAACAAATGATACCAAGAGAATGAAAGAAAATTAGCTAAAGGAAGTAAATTAGAAAATAGTTTAAAATTGTATTCTCTATCTGAATCATGGAATAATGTGCAACCACCAATCAGCAGCTAGCTCCCAGCTCCTGAGCCTACCTAGGCATTCTTTTCAACAAAGGATACCAAAAGAACAATGCAAATTTGATAAAAGAAGTAAATTGGAAAGTTGTTTAAAATTGAATGCTCTTTTAAACATAAAGAAACATTTTGGGTTTCACATCCCTTTAACGTTCTGTCAACTCCACCCTCCCAGCATCACCAGTCCCCACTGACAGTTGGCCACCTCTACATTGGCAGGCTGTCACCTCCAGTCTCCATGCATCACTAGTGTCCACTGTCTGTCTGTCACTTCCAGTCTCCATGCGTCACTAGTGTCCACTGTCTGTCTGTCACCTCCAGTCTCCATGCGTCACTAGTGTCCACTGTCTGTCTGTCACCTCCAGTCTCCATGCGTCACTAGTGTCCACTGTCTGTCTGTCACCTCCAGTCTCCATGCGTCACTAGTGTCCACTGTCTGTCTGTCACCTCCAGTCTCCATGCATCACTAGTGTCCACTGTCTGTCACCTCCAGTCTCCATGCATCACTAGTGTCCACTGTCTGTCACCTCCAGTCTCCATGCATCACTAGTGTCCACTGTCTGTCACCTCCAGTCTCCATGCATCACTAGTGTCCACTGTCTGTCACCTCCAGTCTCCATGCGTCACTAGTGTCCACTGTTTGTCTTTCACCTCCAGTCTCCATGCGTCACTAGTGTCCACTGTCTGTCACCTCCAGTCTCCATGCATCACTAGTGTCCACTGTCTGTCTGTCACCTCCAGTCTCCATGCATCACTAGTGTCCACTGTCTGGCTGTCACCTCCAGTCTCCATGCATCACTAGTGTCCACTGTCTGTCTGTCACCTCCAGTCTCCATGCATCACTATTGTCCACTGTCTGTCTGTCACCTCCAGTCTCCATGCATCACTAGTGTCCACTGTCTGGCTGTCACCTCCAGTCTCCATGCATCACTAGTGTCCACTGTCTGTCTGTCACCTCCAGTCTCCATGCATCACTAGTCTCCACTGTCTGGCTGTCACCTCCAGTCTCCATGCATCACTAGTGTCCACTGTCTGTCACCTCCAGTCTCCATGCATCACTAGTGTCCACTGTCTGGCTGTCACCTCCAGTCTCCATGCATTACTAGTCTCCACTGTCTGGCTGTCACCTCCAGTCTCCATGCATCACTAGTGTCCACTGTCTGGCTGTCACCTCCAGTCTCCATGCATTACTAGTCTCCACTGTCTGGCTGTCACCTCCAGTCTCCATGCATCACTAGTGTCCACTGTCTGTCACCTCCAGTCTCCATGCGTCACTAGTCTCCACTGTCTGGCTGTCACCTCCAGTCTCCATGCATCACTAGTGTCCACTGTCTGGCTGTCACCTCCAGTCTCCATGCATCACTAGTCTCCACTGTCTGGCTGTCACCTCCAGTCTCCATGCATCAACAGTCTCCACTGAGGCTGTCACATTTGTACTCCCCCTTTGGTGAGGCTGTCACCTCCGCTCTCCATGTATCAATAGTTCCACATTGGCAGACTGTCATCTATGTGTCACAAGTCCACACTGTCTGACTGGCACCTCTACTCTCCATGCATCAATAGTTACAATAGGCTTTAACCTCGACTCTCCAGTCCATACGTCACTAGTCTCCACTGTCTAGATTTCACCTCCACTCTCCAAAAAGTATCTGTCACCTTTGGTAGGCTGTCACCTTCACTCTCCCAACAGTGCCTGTCCCCTTTAGCAGGCTGCCACCTACACTCTCCGAAAAGTACCTGTCCCCAAAACAATGCAGTCACCCTCAATTACCAACGTAACGTGTTCCTATTCACAGAGGCCATTTCCTTGGCATTACCAATCCAAATCCCCAAGCTCTTACCTCTCCTACACTGGCTACCTGCCACAGTCCCTTAGATGTCACTACCAGCCTCATAACATTATCCAACCTCTTAGTTTTTTTACTTCCATCCCTCTGGTCTGTCTGTCCCCAATCCAAGAAAATCACATGCACTAGCAATACATTACATGACCGAATGATCAAGCTGTCACTTTCTCTCGCAAGACACTACCTGTATCTATTCCCAGATCGCCATCACCACTCCCTTGTTATCAACTATCAGATACATTCACAAGGTATTATCTTGTCTCTTTCTGATTATATCGTTTCTAATAATCAAGCACCACCTGAATCCATTCCTAAAACATCACATCCATTCCTTATCCCCAAGCTAATAACCTTATTACCCAAAACTGACTGTCCCCATTGCAGGATTGTCCCCATTAATCCCCCAGCTCTACCTGTTACACAATACTCTAATCCAATAAACCGCTGGAGAACTCTTCTACGGTAACTTCGACCTCTCTTCCGCGAAGCAGCACGACATTTCCGCCACAAGCTCCGCCCACTGTCACGGGTCTTCTGGTTCCCAGCCCTTGGCAGCCAATCATGAAATATAGTAGGGCATTGACCTTTCTGAAAAAAAATTGTCAAACACCGATGGGTTGATACCGTAAGTTTGTTGACAGATGCTTCAACCAATCGGATGCAGACGATGTGACGTGCACTTTTGGCCCTAGAAGCTTAGTTGCGTCATCATTATTTGGCTGCCCATGTGGGCTATGGAATGGATTGTAGTTACTGTTGTTATTTGGATCTACACGTTCAGAACAAGGGTCAGTCTATCAAAGTTGATCGGATATTATACATTTTTAGTTTCCCTTTGCCGCAAGAGTCGGCTGCGACAGGCTTTCTCTGGCATCTAAGTAGTACTGGTTAAATACGATTTTTTATTTTCCTATTATTTTAATTATTATGTATTTATTTGATTATGTGTTTATTTTTTAAAACCAAGAAATTAGAAGGTTCTGTTAAGGTGCAACACAATCAAAGAATGTACCAAATCGCATTCACATATCTGAATCCCAGATTTATTATCAGGTGCAAGTGCAAAACCCCATGTAGGTTACTAGGTGGGAAATAACAAATTAGTGGTAAAATTAAATGGTCCTAAAACGTGACTGGTACCTATTTAAAGGTGCAGTAAGGTAATAAAAAAATAAATGTATGATTCAGAGAGCATGCAGTTTTTAACAACTTTACAATTTCCTTCTATTATCTCATTTGCTTTGTTCTCTTGCTATGAGAGATTGAAAAGCATACCTAGATATGCCCAGGAGAAGCAATGCAATACTCTGAACTAGCTGGTGATTGGTAGCTGCACATATATGCCTCTTGTCATTAGCTCACCTTGTGTGTTCAAGTAGCTCTCAGTAGTGCATTGCTGTTACTAAGTCTACTCTTTAACAAAGGATGCCAAGAGAACAAAACAAATTTGAAAATAAATTTGAAAGTTGTTTAAAATTTCACACTCTACCCAGTGCCTACTCTTCAAACTGCAGAAAAAAAACCTCTTAAATACTTTTTTTTCCCAGCAAAATGGATAGTACGCTGATTAGTCTAATTATTATTATTATTAAAGGGATATGAAACCCAATTTTTTCTTTCATAATTCAGATAGAGCAAGCAATTTTAAGCAATGGATAATGCAATTTGAAAAACAAATTTACTCTTTCTCTTGGCATATTTTGTTTAAACTTCGCTCCTTTGCATGAAAACATACTGATGTAGGCTTAGAAAAAAGCAGTATATGGCAGAGGTGTTTGCAACAATTTATAACAGTGTTCCAAACATTGCTGCAAACGCTACTGTCATTAAGTCCTCAAGACATGCAGGCTCATGTGCTTACTTCAGTATGCTCACAAGGAAAGACGTTAAAGGGCCATTGTAGTTGAAAAATTGCATACTGTAATTTGTTAGAGCACGTCATTTTAAGAATAGCAACCATTTAATGCTATGTGCTTAACCCCTGTGTGTGACTAGCGCTGCTGATTGTATCATCTGCAATTTCCAAGTCTCTTGTGCTACTTCTACTATGTGTTTAATCCATTTGCATTAAAGCAACAGGAAACCCTTAAATTTTAAGCTACATTTAGCTGCCAATCACCTTGTTTCTGGACATAAAAAGTATTCTGAAATAAAAATTAATAGCAATAAAGAATCATTTCTTTCAATTCAACCACAAACAGTTTCTGTTGGTCCGTAAATATATTACTCCTAGCAAGGGTACTCCTGATGATATCCAGCCCACTAGTGTGTGCTATAGAGGTATACAGGCTCACAATGTCCAAGCTGTAAAGGGTACAATTCTCATAAGTATCAGGTAATCTCCATCTTTTCCAAAAAATCACTAGTATCCTTTATAAATGACATTGATTTTGTCCCAAAAGTCCTTAATAGCTTCTCTACATTTAGCCTCCAACTCAGCAAGCGCTACCCAGGTGCTGCACCAAAAATGGTCCGACACCTAAGCTTACATTCCTGCTTTTCAAATAAATATACCAAGAGAATGAAGAAAAATTGATAATAGGAGTAAATTACCTGTCAATATGCACTGCTGCAATGTTATTCTATTCTGACAATATGATACTTTGTTTCTGAAAGACTCCAGGGAATCTAGCACATGCGAGTCACTGCATGCAAATTCTAAAACGGTGACTCAAAAATCGTTAGCGCATGCGTTCTCCAATGAAGGGGCGTGTGTGTGTGTGTGTGTGTGTTTAAAGGTTGCCTGTTGGCTGGGTTTTCATTAGAAGATGAAAAAAAATGCAATAAAATAGACGGGCAGAGGAACGGCAGCACAATATAAACCTTTAAGCTGGTATTCTATCTTAAAGTGATGGTAAATTTCAGACTATAAGAATATATTAGTTTGCAAGTAAACCCCCCTTCGTTTCTTCTCTTGGCTGGGTTGTGATGTATAGAGCAGTCAAATCCACTCTCTACATAGGTTTTTTTAAGGACTTTAAAGGGGCTGGACTTCAAGATTGTTAAACACGCTGCTGTTGCCAGGCACGCAATGGTTGCTGTGACGTCATCGCCGCACGCCAATTCCCCTCTCATGCCGGTCGGATCCTCTGAGTCCTCCTTGGCGTGAATCTGCGCCTATGTAAGTACTTGCATTGCTTACCTACACTGCCCAAGTATAGGACTTACTTTGTGTGCTCCTAGGTGCTTATTTACTGCTGATACTATTGTTGCTAAACCCTGCTTGCCTCTGACTTCTCTCCCGTTTAACGCCTGACCTGCTGATATCTTGGATTGCGTAATTGTTGCTGAACTCTGCTTGCCTCTGACCACTCTCCTGTTTAACCCCTGAACTGCTGATACCTGGATAGCTTACTTGTTGCTAGACCTTGCTGTCTCTGACCATTCTCTGCTTTACCATTTTTGCTGTGAAGGACTGCCCTGTCTATCGTGAGTACTGATTACCTAATTTCTTAACTCTCACTTTATTCTGGGATATTTCCTTATCCTTCCACTTGACGCTGGTCTGATAGGGAAATATCCCACAAGATTTACTCACACACACTGATTGGATGTTCACTAGAGTTGTCATTAAAAAAAAAAAAAAAGAGTTAATCCAAGTGGGCCGCCGTAACGTTGCAATAGAAGCATTACTATATATTAATTTAAACCTTTAACAGCTGGATTAAAACTAGAAAAGGTACACACACATACTTTTTATGGGAAAAATTAAATATATGGCATTTGATAAATTAAAGGGCCACTAAACCAAAAAAATGTCTTTCATAATTCAAGTAGAGAATACATTTTAAACAACATTCCAATTTACTTCTATTATCTAATTTGCTTAATTTTTATATATCCTTTGTTGAAGAAATAGCAATGTACATGGGTGAGCCAATCACACGAAGCATCTATGTGCAGTCACCAATCAGCAGCTAATGAGCCTATCTAGATATGCTTTTCAGCAAATAATATCAAGAGAATGAAGTAAATTAGAAAGTTGTTTAAAATTGCATACTCTTTCTATATCATGAAATAAAAAAAAATGGGTTTCATGTCCCTTTAAGGTTTACCTTCACTTTAATAATGTTAAATTAATATTACATAATAAGTCCCTTTGTTTTTTAAATCTTAATCAGATTCAGTGTTGCAGATTCGTGTAGTTTACCATCACTTTAATGATAAATGTTGCAAGTTAAAAAAAATATATGCCTTAAATTTTCATACTAGCAGACTGTCTGCCAGTACCTAAGATGGGGTGACCAGTGGGGGATGGGGGAGGAAAGAGAGCTGTTTGGGAGGGATCAGGGGGTGGGAAGTGTCAGGTGGGAGGGTAATCTCTACACTAAAGCTTAAAATTAACCTTACAAGTTACCTAATTAACCCCTTCACTGACGGGAATTTTAGAAGTGTGGTGCCCAGCTGCAATTAGCAGCATTTTAATTACCAAAAACCAATGACAAAGCCATACAAAATTGGCCTAGATCAATACTCTGGGTTGTCTAGTATATATATATATATATATATATATATATATATAGTTTTGGGGGTTAATTTTTACAATTTGGGCAGTTCTGCTATACCAAATGCAAGTACACCCATTGCATCATTCTGGACATAGCTACAGAAAAAGACCTCAAAATAATCAAAAACAGTAAAAAATATATATATTCGTTTGGTCTTAGCTGAATCAGAGGATGCCAACAAACAATTTTTATGATTTTTTTGCTACAGTTAGAAAGCTACAGGTTTTATTGGAATGTGATAATCTTTTTATATATTTTTGTTTTACTTTTTTCAGTAATTTTACAATAATTTCTGAATTCTGTGAATAAATAGTTGAAACTGTCATCCTCTGAAAGATCTCTTTATGCCAAAAAATATATAAAACGTTTTCATAGGTGAATAAAAAAATAAAACAAAAGCTCTATTTCTTTTTTAACTGAGTGACAGTAAAAATGTTAAAAAGTCTCCAGTACTGTGGGCAAGCTTTTCTCCGAAATCCCGGTAGCAAATGGGTTAAAGGATTGTGGACTTTTCATATGCTACACCAGTGGCATTTCTTTGCTGTTTTAATTTGTGTTCAAAGTTGTACATGGTCGGCATTTTAACACCTTAACAACTGTTGACGTACCCTTTACACCACCATGTACGTTGGACGATCGTTCACATACCCCCTTATATGGTTTTGGAAATGGCGCAGGTCAGAGAGTGAGGCATGCAGTACTAGCGCAGCTAGTAACTTCTATTTCTGTTTATGTGTGTTATGGTCAATTAAGCAAAATCATACATTTAGCTTAAAAAAAAATAAAAATTGTCATGTCCATTGAACAAAGATAAGGTATAAAATTAAAGAAATTTGTAACACATGGAAAACCACACAAACTGTATTTCTTATTGTGGTGCTAACCTTTATTTGCAATATTCTAACTGAAGCAGGTACATACAGTACAGATACTGTAACGTATATATGTATGAACATACATAATAATGTGTGCCAAACAAAGATGTACACAATACTTAAAGGGATATGAAAGTCAAAATTAAATTTGTATGATTCAGCTAGAGCATGTAATTTTAAGACACGTTTAAATTCACTTCTATTTTTAAATTTACTTTGTTCTCTTGATATCTTTTGTTAAAAAAGGATGTGTACATATCCTACACTACTGAGAGCTAGCTTGTGATTGGTATATACACACATTTATCTCTTGTGATTGGCTCACTAGATGTGCTCAACTAGTTCCCAGTAGTTTGTTGTTTCTTTTTCAGCAAAGGATACCAAGAGAATGAAGCAAATGCCCTACAAAATAGAAGTATATTGGAAAGTTGTTTAATATTGTATGTTCTATCTGAATCATAAAATAAATGTTTCGGGTTTCACTTCCTTTCATAGGTTCTTGCTTTGAAAAAACTTATCAAGTGTAACAATATGTGTTCTCTTTATGGACTACAACTGAGCATAGGGCCATATACACGCACACAAGATTACATATGCGGCGTCGCCCGCAAAAGCCTTTTTACGTGGTTTTGGTACTGCATATAAATGCGGCACATATATTTCACCCGTCGGCCGCAATTTTTACTCCCATAAGATAACATAGAACCGTGTCGGAAATCGGTATCACATATTCAGCGCAAAGACTTATGTGGCGAAAATGGAGACATTTTACTCCATTTTCACCTCTCCACACATAGGCAGACGCAGCAAGCCTTGCGCTGAGTATGTGAGCACTGTAACTCCCTAACTGCCTGAAAATATTAACTAACACATGCGCAATATCTAGCTACCTGTCAACCGCAATCCCCCACCGCAATAACTAATAAAGTATATGAACCCCTAATCCGCCATTAACCCACATCGCAGTAAACCTAATAAAGTATATTAACCCCTAATCCACCATTAACCCACATTGCAACAAATCTTTATTAAAATTAACGCCTAATCCTCCAAACCCACACAACTCTGTAATCCTAATAAATCTATTAACTCCTAATCCGCCAAACCCCCACAACGCAAATAACTAAATTACTAAACCCCCTAACCTCACACCCCCTAAATTAACCCCAATTACCTACATTAAAAAAATACTAAGTTACGATTAAAATAAAAAAGTTAACATTACTTAAAAATAAAAAATAATAATTTTTAATTAATCTAAGATTACAAAAAAAAGTCTAACATTACATAAAATAATAAACCAAATTATCAAAAATAAAATTAAACCTAATCCCTATGAAAAAAACAAAAACAAAAAACAAATTAAAAACACTCCCTAATGTAATGCTAAACTACCAATAGCACTTAAAAGGGCCTTTTGTAGGGCATTGCCCTAAGTCCCCCCTCTAACAGTAAAACACCCCACCCACCAAACCCCCCAAAATAAAAAAACCTAACACTAAAAAATCCTAAACTACCCATTACCCCTAAAGGGGCATTTGTATTGGCATTGCCTTTAAAAGGGCATTCAGTTCTTTTACTGCCCTTTAAAAGGGCATTCAGCTCTTCTTCCAACATGATTTCAGTAGCTCTCATCCTATTGGCTGATTTGAATTTGAAGAATCAAATCAGTCAATAGGAATGCAAGGGACTCCATTTTTAAACGTGTACCTTGAATTCACTATTCAGTGTACGGCGGCGATCATACGAAGGGGATCTTCCATGGCTCCTCGGTCTCCGGTCTTGGTCCTGGATGAAGAAGCAAAGGAGGAAAAGCTCCCCGCTTGGAAGAAGATGTCGGCCGCTTGGAAGACTTCACCGCGGCCTGGAACAGGACCTTCTCAGCCGGACTTCAGGAATGGTGAGTACCTATTTGGGGGTTAGACTTAGGCTTTTTTTTATTTTTTGAGGTTTTTTTTTTTTTTAGATTAGGGATTTCTGGGCACTCTTAAAAGAGCTGAATGCCCTTTTAAGGGCAATGCCCATACAAATACCCCTTTAGGGGCAATGGGTAGTTTAGGATTTTTTAGTGTAAGGTTTTTTATTTTGGGGGGGTTTAGTGGGTGTTTAATTTAGGGCTATGCCCTACAAAAGGCCCTTTTAAGGACTATTGGTAGTTTAGCATTAGATTAGGGAGTGTTTTTATTTTGTTTTTGTTTTTTTATTTTCATAGGGATTAGGTTTAATTTTTTTTATTTTTGATAATTTGGTTTATTATTTTATGTAATGTTAGACTTTTTTATTTTTTGTAATCTTAGATTATTTTAATTTAAGTTTATTTTTTTATTTTTAAGTAATGTTAACTTTTTATTTTAATTGTAACAGTATTTTTTAATTTAGGTAATTGGGGTTAATTTAGGGGGTGTTAGGTTAGGGGGCTTAGTAATTTAATTAGTTATTTGCGCTGTGGGGGTTTGGCGGATTAGGGGTTAATAGATTTATTAGGATTATTGCATTGTGTGTGTTTGACGGATTAGAGGTTAATACTTTTATTAGGCTTGTTGCGATGTAGGTTAATGGTGGATTAGGGGTTAATATACTTTCTTAGGTTTATTGTGATGTGGATAAGGGGTTAATAGTTTTATTAGTAGATCGCGATGTGGGTGAATCTAGTATTATGGGTTAATAGTTGAATTAGTCTTATTGCGTTGTGGGAGGTTGTTGATTTAGGGGTTAATACTTTTATTATTAGTTCCGATGTAGGTTTGATGGCGGATGTAGGGGTTTTACGTGTCGGGTTTATTTTTGGGAGGAGGCTTAGACTTTTACAAGAGATTTGACATGTATTTTTTATTTTATTAGGCGCCGGCAGTTTCTAAAGTGCCGTAAGTCACTGGCGACTCCAGAAATTTGTATTTTTGCTAATTTCTGGACGTAGTTTTATGTAATACCCCGATGATGTGTGAGGTGAAATTATGGGCGGCGTGGGTTTCAGCAGTTGCGCTGAAGCTTGCACCGTATATGTAATCTCGCCCTTAGTTACCATGGAAAACCATTGATTTAAAGCATCCTCAACATCAGGATCTTTGCCTTTCTTTTTTTCGTGTGTGATATCTTACCTTTTCTTGTTGTTTTATCAGTCATGAAATTAAAGGTTTTCAAACTTTAGTTATCTCTGCCAGCAGACGGTGCTTGTGTTAGGAAGCTGGCTTTTTATTTTGTCAAGATTAGAGATTTTTGTGTGTGAAAGCAACAAATTTTGTGCACTGTTTGGTCAAAATCTAATACCCTAGAGATAGCATTCTAATGCATGAGATATATACTGTACATACCATGCATATATCTCATGCAAAACGTCTTCAGATATGAGAATCCAATTATCACAGCAGCACCCTACAGCAGGATAATTCACAATAAGTGCTGTGCACCCTTTATCTTTGTGATCTATACCATCTCTTCTGTCACCCCTGTCCATCATTGCCCCAGGTAAGTGGCACAATTGCCCAAATAAGGTGAAGAAATTCAAACTAAATAACTATTTGTTTCTGTTTTTTAATTTTTGCCCCAAATAAACGGCTTTTAACAGGAATCTACATTATCCATATTAAATGAAATTTTATTTTTTTGGAGGGGAATGATGATTTAAAAAGTGATTAAAAAGGATATGGTATATAACAAGGTGTTTGACTGGGAAGGGCTAAAAGTTGTGTGTGTTTGTACATATCTATGTGTATGTATGTGTGAAGTGTTTTAAAAATATATTACAATACAAAATTAAAGTGATAACAAATAACGGGGACTTTCATTCATGAAGTATAAGATACTTTATGTAGAAAGCTCCTCTATTTGTTTCAATCGATCACCATTCTCAACTGCTACAGCAGCCCGCGGCTAAAAAAATTTTTTTGCTAAGAGGGGATATTTTCACCTCTTAGCTAATAAATGCAAGATGGGAGCCAGATTTACCTCTTCGTAAAAAGATTTTTTTAGCCGTGGGCTGCTGTAGGAGCTAAGAACGGCGATCGGTTAAAACAAATAAAGGAGCTTTTTACATGAAGTATCTAATACTTCATGAATGAAAGTCCCCTTTATTTGTTTCAATAATCAATCCTAGCGTTTGTAAAACACTAGGATTGACTTTCACTTTAAATTTTGACAACTTTGTGGATTAATTATAAGTTTTATTTTACATAGTTCAAGAACTCATAACATTTTTAAGTTTGAAAAATTAACCTTAATGCCACTATTTTTAAAGGCCTTCAAGCCTTAGCGCACCTTGCCCTTAGAGATTGAGAGATAGCCAACATGAGTTTTTCAGCGCTCCCCTATAGAGGTCTGTTATGTGAGGGATTTAGCAATTCCGCACTTTTCAACATCCAACTGTTACTGCACCCTGCGCTTTTGCTTGCGTGTAAACATACTACTTTGAACATGTAATGTAAGAGCAAAAATTAAAGCACTATTGATTTAACTCGAGCGGGGTTAGCACACAATAGTGCTAATATTTTTGCGCTGCACTTGTAATCTAGGCTATGATGTAGTATCTTTCGAAAAATATAAACATATTATAACAGACTGTATCACTAAGATAACAGCAATCATTGTAACCTTTTGGATGCAAGTGGGAAGGGCAGGATATTTCCCAGAACAAAGGAAAAAATTAAAACACACTCTAATAACATGCCACCCACCATGTTTATGCTAGAGGGATAAGCGACCCCTGATTTGAAAATAAGTGATCACATGTCCATTTAGCATATATGGGGGAGATAGGGGCTCTGTAAAGTCCCACACCCCCTCAAGGTAAACAGCACTTTAAGTGCTTTCACAGCAATCACCTGCAACTTGCAGAAGTATGCAACCCCTCACTTGAAAGAGGGGATTACCTTCTTTTAAATGGACATTAAATACATTTCATGCACCTTCCTCTAATCATGCGTGCTGCCATTATGATACCTAGGTTTAACTGCAGGTATCTGAAGGAGGGTAACTGCGCACATGCAAACAAGTCAGCACTGGAATTTTTAGTATTTTTGCTATCACTCCTTTTAAACAGAAATAGGCTTTTGTTTCTTTATTTTAACAACTAATTGTAAAATTACAACAAAAAAAGTAAAAAAATAAATTATATATACTCACATTCCATAAAAACCCTGATTCAACTAAGACCAAATGTATTTTGTTTTATCATTTTGATAATTTTAAGGTCTTTTTCTACAGCTATGTATATCATATTCTAAAATTATGCAGTGGAGTAACTCTCATTTGGTATAGCAGAACTACAGGGAGTGCAGAATTATTAGGCAAGTTGTATTTTTGAGGATTAATTTTATTATTGAACAACAACCATGTTCTCAATGAACCCAAAAAACTCATTAATATCAAAGCTGAATAGTTTTGGAAGTAGTTTTTAGTTTGTTTTTAGTTATAGCTATTTTAGGGGGATATCTGTGTGTGCAGGTGACTATTACTGTGCATAATTATTAGGCAACTTAACAAAAAACAAATATATACCCATTTCAATTATTTATTTTTACCAGTGAAACCAATATAACATCTCAACATTCACAAATATACATTTCTGACATTCAAAAACAAATCAGTGACCAATATAGCCACCTTTCTTTGCAAGGACACTCAAAAGCCTGCCATCCATGGATTCTGTCAGTGTTTTGATCTGTTCACCATCAACATTGCGTGCAGCAGCAACCACAGCCTCCCAGACACTGTTCAGAGAGGTGTACTGTTTTCCCTCCTTGTAAATCTCACATTTGATGATGGACCACAGGTTCTCAATGGGGTTCAGATCAGGTGAACAAGAAGGCCATGTCATTAGATTTTCTCCTTTTATACCCTTTCTTGCCAGCCACGCTGTGGAGTACTTGGACGCGTGTGATGGAGCATTGTCCTGCATGAAAATCATGTTTTTCTTGAAGGATGCAGACTTCTTCCTGTACCACTGCTTGAAGAAGGTGTCTTCCAGAAACTGGCAGTAGGACTGGGAGTTGAGCTTGACTCCATCCTCAACCCGAAAAGGCCCCACAAGCTCATCTTTGATGATACCAGCCCAAACCAGTACTCCACCTCCACCTTGCTGGCGTCTGAGTCGGACTGGAGCTCTCTGCCCTTTACCAATCCAGCCACGGGCCCATCCATCTGGCCCATCAAGACTCACTCTCATTTCATCAGTCCATAAAACCTTAGAAAAATCAGTCTTGAGATATTTCTTGGCCCAGTCTTGACGTTTCAGCTTGTGTGTCTTGTTCAGTGGTGGTCGTCTTTCAGCCTTTCTTACCTTGGCCATGTCTCTGAGTATTGCACACCTTGTGCTTTTGGGCACTCCAGTGATGTTGCAGCTCTGAAATATGGCCAAACTGGTGGCAAGTGGCATCTTGGCAGCTGCACGCTTGACTTTTCTCAGTTCATGGGCAGTTATTTTGCGCCTTCGTTTTTCCACACGCTTCTTGCGACCCTGTTGACTATTTTGAATGAAACGCTTGATTGTTCGATGATCACGCTTCAGAAGCTTTGCAATTTTAAGAGTGCTGCATCCCTCTGCAAGATATCTCACTATTTTGACTTTTCTGAGCCTGTCAAGTCCTTCTTTTGACCCATTTTGCCAAAGGAAAGGAGGTTACCTAATAATTATGCACACCTGATATAGGGTGTTGATGTCATTAGACCACACCCCTTCTCATTACAGAGATGCACATCACCTAATATGCTTAATTGGTAGTAGGCTTTCGAGCCTATACAGCTTGGAGTAAGACAACATGCATAAAGAGGATGATGTGGTCAAAATACTCATTTGCCTAATAATTCTGCACTCCCTGTATTTTCTAAATTTACCTTAGCCAAGGTATTGATCTAGGTCCGTTCATACCACCAAAAGTTAACTTTTTTACAATCTTTGGGTTTCACACTGAAATTATTTACACACAACTACTGGAGTCATAAGACAAATGTTTGGAAAATGTTCTCCCTTTTGTTCAGAAAAGGCAGACATGCATGGGTTTGCCATTAATTTTTTTTGTAATTAGGACGCTAATTGCAGCTGTGCATCACACTTCTGAAATTCCCAGCAGTAAAGGGATAATCAGTTAGCTGTTAGGGGTAATATTTGCTGTAGTGTAGGTATTATCCTCCCACCTGACATCTCCCATCACCCTGATCCACCCCCCCCCCCCCACACACACACACACTGGTCACTACCATCTTAGGTACTGGCAGTCATACTGCCATTATGCAGTTATGGGTTAATTGAGGTAATCCCTTCTTTTCTATGAGGAGTCTCATACCCTCATCATTAGAAGGTGATTTCTATGAAAATGGCAATCACTTAATGGGACATACTTAAACTTTCATTATTCAGATAGGGCATTTAATTTTAAACAACTTTCCAATTTATTTTTATCATTAAATTTGTTTTGTTCCCTTAGTATTCTTTGTTGAAAGCTAAACCTTGGTAGACTCATGCTAATTTGTAAGCCCTTGAAGACCGCCTCTTATCTCAGTGCATTTTGACAGTTTTTCACAGCTAGCCAGCGCTAGTTCATGTGTGCATATAGATAATATTGTGCTCTGATTGGCTAAAATGCAAATCTGTCAAAAGAACTGAAATAAGGGGGCAGTCTGCAGAGGCTTAGATACAAGGTAATCACAGAGGTAAAAAGTGTATTAATATAACCATGTTGTCAGTGCAAAACTGGGGAATGGGTAATAAAGGGATTATCTATCTTTTTAAATAATAACAATTCTTGGGCAAACTGTCGCTTTAAGTAATGCTTTTTTTCATGTATGGAGGGCCGTGGCTACAAAGGAGCCCCTATCTCTTGAAGACAGCATACAATACACAAACACTGTGCCATTTAGATATGAGGGGACCTATTAAAAAGCCCCTAGCACCCCAAAATGGAAATTTATTTTTTAGTGGCTATCAGCTGATTCCCTAACAGAACCCTACACATAGGGAGGCACATCAGAGGGTGGAGGTATCCCCTATATTGTCATCCACAATACATGGACACTGCAGTTTTCTTTCCTGGCTTTAGTGTGGGGGGTCCCCAGGGTCTGGATGTTGTTCCTGATTTGAGCATTTTATTTTTTAAACTGCAGCCTTTTATTTACTCAGCGTTCCTACTGTAAAATTTAGAAGAACATTTCCCACTACATATCTCCCTGCCAGTACAAGATTAATGCATTCCTCCTGCAGTGGAAAAAACACATACTAAATGTAAGCTCTTGCTTTTTTATGAACAGAAAACCCTCACTCGAGGAGTTTGCATTATGGAAGAAGGCTATGTGCTTAGTTTGTCATTCTTCTGTTTTCATTTTTTCTTTTCATCTTCCTTAAAGACTGGCAACCTGACATTTGTGACGGTGGTGAGTGTTTTCAATGCCTTTTGTTTGTGCTAAAAAAGTTAAGGCTAAAAAATGGCAATCTGCATTAAATTAAATCTTGACTGCTTTTCTTCAAATAGACTTTTTTATTATTATTTATGTTTGATTCGAAATGTATAAGTGTATTAGGTATCAAAAACGTGTATTTTTATATGTTTCCAGTTGTGTGATCTGTTAAAAAAATAATACAAGTCCAACATCTGTAATGATTAGAAAAAACAACAACTCGTAAACAAAAGGAGAACAAGGTTTCTGGGAAATTCTTTCGTCTACACTGGCCGGGGCTTGAATTCCTTTTTTGTACTCAGCATTGATACTGCTTGAGTTCAGGTCTAATCAGATAATATGAAACCCTTTGTGTGCTGTTTGACAGTAAAGAGAAGCTGACTTTTCAAAACTTTAAAAATATTTGGAAAAATAAATATAAACCAACAATAGTAATATGGATAATCAGAACGCCTTCCTGCAGTGGGAATTTACATTACTTTTTACTTCTATTTCTCCCAAAAGGAAGTAAAGATCTGTGTTTTTAGTTCATTTTTTGTTTACTGTGAGAGAGACACAGTTTCAGAACTCTTCCACATTTATTAATATTTGTGTCTAGCTGTACAGGTTAAACATAAATCCAATTCTCAATGCTTTTTTTTTATTTACTGATAGAGATACAGTTTTAGAACTCTTCCATATTTATTTGAATGGATATGAAACCCAAAATTAAACAACTTTTCTAATATATTTCTGATATCAAGGTGTAGTTTTTCTATTGGTAACTTTTGCTGAAAAGCAGGGAGTTAAAGTGATGGTAAAGTTCAGACTTTAAGATGGTTGCAGTTAAGAAATAATATAAAATATTAAATAAATATTAAATATATATATATTATAATACAAGATTTATAATCCTACTGGGTATCTTCTTTTTCTCCGCCCCCCTTAATTTCCTCTTTTGGCTGGGCTGTGACTTAGGCTTCCTAAGGGCTTTCAAAGGGCTGGACTTCAAGAGTGTCATATGACACACACACGGATTGGATGTTTATTGAAATTGTCATAGAAACGGATAGATTTTTTTTTAAAAAAGGTACATATCTACTTTTTTTAATGGCAAAGATTACATATATGGCATTTGATTAACTAAAGTTTACCATCATTTTAGCAGTGTGCACGTGTCTAGAGCCATTTCTGGCAATTCATATCCCAGGAGTAGACAACTGGGAAGCGGACTATCTGAGCAGATAGACGTTCCCCCAGGGGAGTGGGCTCTTCATCCGACTGTGTTCTCCAAGCTAACCCTCAGGTGGGGTGTTCCGGAGATAGACCTCATGGCTTCTCACCTCAATACCAAGCTGCCCAGATACGGGTCCAGATCGAGGGAGCCTTATGCAGTGCTGGTGGACGCGCTAGCGGTTCCGTGGGAGTTCAGTCTCGTATGTCTGTTTCCTCCATTTTCCCTTCTTTCCAGGGTTATAGCTCGCATTAGGCATGAGCGGCCTCAGTGATCCTAATTGCTTCAGCTTGGCCTCGCAGGACTTGGTTTGCGGATCTGGTGAAGATGTCATCCTCCCCCCGTGGAGGTTGTCACTGAGGACGGACCTTCTACTTCAAGGTCCCTTCCTCCATCAACATCTAGATTCTCTGAGGCTGACTGCATGGATATTGAACTCTTAGTCCTGTCTAAAAGAGTTTTTTCAGATAGGGTCATTGACACTCTGATCCAGGCTCGTAAGCCTGTGACTCATCGGATGTATCATAAGGCCTGGCGCGCCTATATCTCCTGGTGCGAATCTTGAGGCTTTCCTTGGCACAAGGTGAGAGTTCCTCGTATTCTGTTGTTTCTCCAAGAGGGTGTGGAGAAAGGTTTGTCAGCTAGTTCCTTAAAGAAACAGATGTCTGCCCTTTCAGTTTTGCTGCACAAGAAGTTAGATAATTTTCCGGACGTTCAGTCTTTTGTTCAGGCCCTGGTCAGAATCAGGCCTGTGTTTAAATCTGTTGCTTCTCCTTGGAGCTTTAATTTGGTTCTTCGTGTTCTTCAAAAGGTTCTGTTTGAGCTTGTGCATTGTGTTGATATTAAACTTCTATACTGGAAAGTTTTGTTTTTGTTAGCTATTTCTTTTACTCATAGAGTTTCAGAATTATCTGCCTTACAGTGTGACCCCCTTATCTTATTTTCCATGCGGATAAGGCCGTTCTTCATACCAAATTGGGATTTCTTCCCAAGGTGGTCTCTGACTGCAATATCAATCAGGAGATCGTAGTTCCTTCCTTTTGTCCTAATTCTTCTTTTTAGAAGGAACGTTTGTTGCACAACCTGGATGTGGTGCGTGCTTTGAAGTTCTATCTCCAGGCTACCAAGGATTTTAGGCAATCTTCTTCCATATTTGTAGTGTACACTGGTAGGTCAAAAAGCCACTTCATCTACTCTCTCCTATTGGCTGAGGAGTATCATTAATTTGGCCTTTAAGTAAGCTTGGCAACAGCCTCCTGAGAGGATTACAGCTCACTTTACCCGTGCTGTCTCTTCTTCCTGGGCTTTTAAGAATGAAGCATCCATGGAACAAATCTGTAAGGTGGCTACTTAGTCCTCTTTGCATACTTTTTACTAAATTTTACAAGTTTGATGTTTTTGCCTCAGCTGAGGCTTCTTTTAGGAGAAAAGTTCTTCAAGCAGTGGTGCCTTCAGTTTAGGTCCGCCTGCCTTTAGTTCTCCCTTCTTGTCCATTCTGTGTCCTCTCTGGCTTGGGTATTGGTTTCCCAACAGTAATGAATGGAATCATGGACTCTCCATGCCATTGGAAATAAAACAAAATTTATGCTTACCTGATTATATTCTTTTCTTCCAACACACAAACAACCGCGATAAACCCCTTTTTGCTTGTGCGCAACAGTTAGCTCCACTCGTAATCTAGCTGATTAGTAGGTATACGTGCACAGCACACAGCCCTGAGCTTAGTATTGTTTGTGCTCATGTTGCCAATCTTGCCCAAAAAAAAGGTTTAAACCTTTTTATAATAATAATACTGATGATCTGTTATATAGCCAATCTGGAAGTGTTTTGTAACAATGTATAGTTTTGCTTATTTTTAAATAACTGCACTGATTTTCAGACTCCTAACCAAGCCCCAAAGGTTTAGATGTATACTGATGTCTACAGACTCCTGGTTGTGTAATGGGTCTTTTCATATGCAGGGGATAGGAGGGGTGTCTGCCTTTCCTGATTTCCCAGCCCCTTTCAGTGGGTGTCCCAGTCTAACCTCATCAACAGGGCTCATCTGGGAGCTTGTAAATAAGTTTATAAAAGCTTTTATGCTGGAATTTTATATCAGTATCTGTGCATATTTTTCTTTATAGTAGGGTATATTACATGCTGTTATATAGAAATTGGTGTATACTGTCCCTTTAATATAGTCCAGGAACCTGCTGCCAGGATAATTTCCTGCATCTCTTATTTAAAAGCTTGTAATCCACAAATGATAATAGTGGGGCTGCTTGTAGCTCATGCACTATTAAATGGACATTGTGCTGTAAAATGTGTTATATTTAAAATAACTTGTTGTGCTCATTGAAACCACAATCCATTGATGTCAAGGACATGTCCGTTCAAATGTGCTGAGCCCGCAAAAAGAACAGACCCATGTTAGGTTAATTTTGAATGAGTGGGTTCAATGAGCAAAACTAAATATTTCAGATACTATAATCTATATCTCCCACCCCACTGTAAAGTTGATTTCTCTTGATGCCTCCTCATGTTTCTAAAGAGAATACTGCAGTAATCATAACTTCAGTGTTGACTGCGTCAATGGGCAACATCTGCTATTTCAAATGACAAAATAAAGGTAAATTAGATGTTTGCATACACATCAATACACTCCAGAAGGTAAAATTTATCATTGGGAGCATATTAAAGGGGAAAATATTTTTACAATACCGTTATCACATCTATTGTATTTAAGGCTAAGCGTCCAGCATTGGCCTCATCAAAGGGACACTGCACTCACAAAATGTCCATCATCCATATGAAATAACAGCATCTAAGTATGCTAAATGTCAAATTTAGCATGGAAAATATGAAGTAAAAACTGTTTAAATTTACAGGGAAACAAATACATTTGTCACTTCCTAACCCATCTACCCCATCTCGTTTTTGTAACTGCATAGGTGCAAACTACTATTCATGCTCAAATCCAACATACTGTATATGTTTTAGTTTGTAAATGGTTAGTAAGGGCCCTTTTTGTTTTGAGTGACAAGGAAATCAGTGGAAATAAAAAAACCATAAAACAATATATTATTTTGATAAAATAAAGCTTTTTTCTCCAACATAGGTGTGTCCGGTCCACGGCGTCATCCTTACTTGTGGGATATTCTCTTCCCCAACAGGAAATGGCAAAGAGCCCAGCAAAGCTGGTCACATGATCCCTCCTAGGCTCCGCCTACCCCAGTCATTCTCTTTGCCGTTGTACAGGCAACATCTCCACGGAGATGGCTTAGAGTTTTTTAGTGTTTAACTGTAGTTTTTATTATTCAATCAAGAGTTTGTTATTTTGAAATAGTGCTGGTATGTACTATTTACTCAGAAACAGAAAAGAGATGAAGATTTCTGTTTGTATGAGGAAAATGATTTTAGCAACCGTCACTAAAATCCATGGCTGTTCCACACAGGACTGTTGAGAGCAATTAACTTCAGTTGGGGGAACAGTGTGCAGTCTCTTGCTGCTTGAGGTATGACACATTCTAACAAGACGATGTAATGCTGGAAGCTGTCATTTTCCCTATGGGATCCGGTAAGCCATGTTTATTACGATCGTAAATAAGGGCTTCACAAGGGCTTATTAAAACTGTAGACTTTTTCTGGGCTAAATCGATTCATTATTAACACATATTTAGCCTTGAGGAATCATTTTATCTGGATATTTTGATATAATAATATCGGCAGGCACTGTTTTAGACACCTTATTCTTTAGGGGCTTTCCCAAAGCATAAGCAGAGCCTCATTTTCGCGCCGGTGTGGCGCACTTGTTTTTGAGAGGCATGGCATGCAGTCGCATGTGAGAGGAGCTCTGATACTTAGAAAAGACTTTCTGAAGGCGTCATTTGGTATCGTATTCCCCTTTGGGCTTGGTTGGGTCTCAGCAAAGCAGATACCAGGGACTGTAAAGGGGTTAAAGTTCAAAACGGCTCCGGTTCCGTTATTTTAAGGGTTAAAGCTTCCAAATTTGGTGTGCAATACTTTTAAGGCTTTAAGACACTGTGGTGAAAATTTGGTGAATTTTGAACAATTCCTTCATGTTTTTTCGCAATTGCAGTAATAAAGTGTGTTCAGTTTAAAATTTAAAGTGACAGTAACGGTTTTATTTTAAAACGTTTTTTGTACTTTGTTATCAAGTTTATGCCTGTTTAACATGTCTGAACTACCAGATAGACTGTGTTCTGAATGTGGGGAAGCCAGAATTCCTATTCATTTAAATAAATGTGATTTATGTGATAATGATAATGATGCCCAAGATGATTCCTCAAGTGAGGGGAGTAAGCATGGTACTGCATCATTCCCTCCTTCGTCTACACGAGTCTTGCCCACTCAGGAGGCCCCTAGTACATCTAGCGCGCCAATACTCCTTACTATGCAACAATTAACGGCTGTAATGGATAATTCTGTCAAAAACATTTTAGCCAAAATGAACACTTATCAGCGTAAGCGCGGCTGCTCTGTTTTAGATACTGAAGAGCATGACGACGCTGATAATAATATTTCTGAAGGGCCCCTAACCCAGTCTGAGGGGGCCAGGGAGGTTTTGTCTGAGGGAGAAATTACTGATTCAGGGAACATTTCTCAACAGGCTGAACCTGATGTGATTGCATTTAAATTTAAGTTGGAACATCTCCGCATTCTGCTTAAGGAGGTATTATCCACTCTGGATGATTGTGACAAGTTGGTCATCCCAGAGAAACTTTGTAAAATGGACAAGTTCCTAGAGGTGCCGGGGCTCCCAGAAGCTTTTCCTATACCCAAGCGGGTGGCGGACATTGTTAATAAAGAATGGGAAAGGCCCGGTATTCCTTTCGTCCCTCCCCCCATATTTAAAAAATTGTTTCCTATGGTCGACCCCAGAAAGGACTTATGGCAGACAGTCCCCAAGGTCGAGGGAGCGGTTTCCACTTTAAACAAACGCACCACTATACCCATAGAGGATAGTTGTGCTTTCAAAGATCCTATGGATAAAAAATTAGAAGGTTTGCTTAAAAAGATGTTTGTTCAGCAAGGTTACCTTTTACAACCAATTTCATGCATTGTCCCTGTCGCTACAGCCGCATGTTTCTGGTTCGATGATCTGATAAGAGCGGTCGATAGTGATTCTCCTCCTTTGGAGGAGATTATGGTCAGAATCAATGCTCTTAAATTGGCTAATTCTTTCACCCTAGACGCCACTTTGCAATTGGCTAGGTTAGCGGCTAAGAATTCTGGGTTTGCTATTGTGGCGCGCAGAGCGCTTTGGTTGAAATCTTGGTCGGCTGATGCGTCTTCCAAGAACAAGCTACTTAACATTCCTTTCAAGGGGAAAACGCTGTTTGGCCCTGACTTGAAAGAGATTATCTCTGATATCACTGGGGGTAAGGGCCACGCCCTTCCTCAGGATCGGCCTTTCAAGGCAAAAAATAAACCTAATTTTCGTCCCTTTCGTAGAAACGGACCAGCCCAAGGTGCTACGTCCTCTAAGCAAGAGGGTAATACTTCTCAAGCCAAGCCAGCTTGGAGACCAATGCAAGGCTGGAACAAGGGAAAGCAGGCCAAGAAACCTGCCACTGCTACCAAGACAGCATGAAATGTTGGCCCCCGATCCGGGACCGGATCTGGTGGGGGGCAGACTCTCTCTCTTCGCTCAGGCTTGGGCAAGAGATGTTCTGGATCCTTGGGCGCTAGAAATAGTCTCCCAAGGTTATCTTCTGGAATTCAAGGGACTTCCCCCAAGGGGGAGGTTCCACAGGTCTCAGTTGTCTTCAGACCACATAAAAAGACAGGCATTCTTACATTGTGTAGAAGACCTGTTAAAAATGGGAGTGATTCATCCTGTTCCATTAAGAGAACAAGGGATGGGGTTCTACTCCAATCTGTTCATAGTTCCCAAAAAAGAGGGAACGTTCAGACCAATCTTAGATCTCAAGATCTTAAACAAGTTTCTCAAGGTTCCATCGTTCAAGATGGAAACCATTCGAACTATTCTTCCTTCCATCCAGGAAGGTCAATTCATGACCACGGTGGATTTAAAGGATGCGTATCTACATATTCCTATCCACAAGGAACATCATCGGTTCCTAAGGTTCGCATTCCTGGACAAACATTACCAGTTCGTGGCGCTTCCTTTCGGATTAGCCACTGCTCCAAGGATTTTCACAAAGGTACTAGGGTCCCTTCTAGCTGTGCTAAGACCAAGGGGCATTGCTGTAGTACCTTACTTGGACGACATTCTGATTCAAGCGTCGTCCCTTCCTCTAGCAAGGGCTCACACGGACATTGTCCTGGCCTTTCTCAGATCTCACGGGTGGAAAGTGAACGTGGAAAAGAGTTCTCTATCCCCGTCAACAAGGGTTCCCTTCTTGGGAACAATAATAGACTCCTTAGAAATGAGGATATTTCTGACAGAGGCCAGAAAAACAAAGCTTCTAGACTCTTGTCGGATACTTCATTCCGTTCCTCTTCCTTCCATAGCTCAGTGCATGGAAGTGATCGGGTTGATGGTAGCGGCAATGGACATAGTTCCTTTTGCGCGCATTCATCTAAGACCATTACAACTGTGCATGCTCAGTCAGTGGAATGGGGACTATACAGACTTGTCTCCGAAGATACAAGTAAATCAGAGGACCAGAGACTCACTCCGTTGGTGGCTGTCCCTGGACAACCTGTCACAAGGGATGACATTCCGCAGACCAGAGTGGGTCATTGTCACGACCGACGCCAGTCTGATGGGCTGGGGCGCGGTCTGGGGATCCCTGAAAGCTCAGGGTCTTTGGTCTCGGGAAGAATCTCTTCTACCGATAAATATTCTGGAACTGAGAGCGATATTCAATGCTCTCAAGGCTTGGCCTCAGCTAGCGAGGGCCAAGTTCATACGGTTTCAATCAGACAACATGACAACTGTTGCGTACATCAACCATCAGGGGGGAACAAGGAGTTCCCTAGCGATGGAAGAAGTGACCAAAATCATTCTATGGGCGGAGTCTCACTCCTGCCACCTGTCTGCTATCCACATCCCAGGAGTGGAAAATTGGGAAGCGGATTTTCTGAGTCGTCAGACATTGCATCCGGGGGAGTGGGAACTCCATCCGGAAATCTTTGCCCAAGTCACTCAGCTGTGGGGCATTCCAGACATGGATCTGATGGCCTCTCGTCAGAACTTCAAAGTTCCTTGCTACGGGTCCAGATCCAGGGATCCCAAGGCGGCTCTAGTGGATGCACTAGTAGCACCTTGGACCTTCAAACTAGCTTATGTGTTCCCGCCGTTTCCTCTCATCCCCAGGCTGGTAGCCAGGATCAATCAGGAGAGGGCGTCGGTGATCTTGATAGCTCCTGCGTGGCCACGCAGGACTTGGTATGCAGATCTGGTGAATATGTCATCGGCTCCACCTTGGAAGCTACCTTTGAGACGAGACCTTCTTGTTCAGGGTCCGTTCGAACATCCGAATCTGGTTTCACTCCAGCTGACTGCTTGGAGATTGAACGCTTGATTTTATCGAAGCGAGGGTTCTCAGATTCTGTTATTGATACTCTTGTTCAGGCCAGAAAGCCTGTAACTAGAAATATTTACCACAAAATTTGGAAAAAATATATCTGTTGGTGTGAATCTAAAGGGTTCTCTTGGGACAAGGTTAAGATTCCTAGGATTCTATCCTTCCTTCAAGAAGGATTGGAAAAAGGATTATCTGCAAGTTCCCTGAAGGGACAGATTTCTGCCTTGTCGGTGTTTCTTCACAAAAAACTGGCTGCTGTGCCAGATGTTCAAGCCTTTGTTCAGGCTCTGGTTAGAATTAAGCCTGTTTACAAACCTTTGACTCCTCCTTGGAGTCTCAATTTAGTTCTTTCAGTTCTTCAGGGGGTTCCGTTTGAACCCTTGCATTCCGTTGATATTAAGTTATTATCTTGGAAAGTTTTGTTTTTAGTTGCAATTTCTTCTGCTAGAAGAGTTTCAGAATTATCTGCTCTGCAGTGTTCTCCTCCTTATCTGGTGTTCCATGCAGATAAGGTGGTTTTACGTACTAAACCTGGTTTTCTTCCAAAAGTTGTTTCTAACAAAAACATTAACCAGGAGATTATCGTACCTTCTCTGTGTCCGAAACCAGTTTCAAAGAAGGAACGTTTGTTGCACAATTTGGATGTTGTTCGCGCTCTAAAATTCTATTTAGATGCTACAAAGGATTTTAGACAAACATCTTCCTTGTTTGTTGTTTATTCTGGTAAAAGGAGAGGTCAAAAAGCAACTTCTACCTCTCTCTCTTTTTGGATTAAAAGCATCATCAGATTGGCTTACGAGACTGCCGGACGGCAGCCTCCCGAAAGAATCACAGCTCATTCCACTAGGGCTGTGGCTTCCACATGGGCCTTCAAGAACGAGGCTTCTGTTGATCAGATATGTAGGGCAGCGACTTGGTCTTCACTGCACACTTTTACCAAATTTTACAAGTTTGATACTTTTGCTTCTTCTGAGGCTATTTTTGGGAGAAAGGTTTTGCAAGCCGTGGTGCCTTCCATTTAGGTGACCTGATTTGCTCCCTCCCTTCATCCGTGTCCTAAAGCTTTGGTATTGGTTCCCACAAGTAAGGATGACGCCGTGGACCGGACACACCTATGTTGGAGAAAACAGAATTTATGTTTACCTGATAAATTACTTTCTCCAACGGTGTGTCCGGTCCACGGCCCGCCCTGGTTTTTTTTTTTTAATCAGGTCTGATAATTTATTTTCTTTAACTACAGTCACCACGGTACCATATGGTTTCTCCTATGCAAATATTCCTCCTTAACGTCGGTCGAATGACTGGGGTAGGCGGAGCCTAGGAGGGATCATGTGACCAGCTTTGCTGGGCTCTTTGCCATTTCCTGTTGGGGAAGAGAATATCCCACAAGTAAGGATGACGCCGTGGACCGGACACACCGTTGGAGAAAGTAATTTATCAGGTAAACATAAATTCTGTTATTATTCATTGCAGAATTCTTCTCAGATATGAAGATAATATAAATTGTGTTTAACGTCCCTTTAATGATCAGCATGCTTATTACATGACCAGATAGGAAGGATCTCCATTGTGAATTGCCAGCCCTCTAGGCAGGTGCCGGTGTTGCCTTATACAATATTTAACAATTAATGGAAGCACCAACAGGTTAGGCTACAAATGTAACGCCATAAAATGCATGGGATGGATAAGAATTACAATGTTTGAGAACTCCGTTATTTACAAAATTTTGTCAAGAATATTTTGTTTCTGTAGTTTTCTTTCTATCAAAATTAAAAGTAAGCTGACTATGTTATGACTTTTAGTTTAAAGGGACACTGAACCCAAATTTTTTCTTTTGTGATTCAGATAGAGCATGCAATTTTAAGCAACTTTCTAATTTTTTCTATTACCATTTTTTCTTCGTTCTCTTGCTATCTTTATTTGAAAAAGAAGGCATCTAAGTTTTTATTTGGTTCAGTACTCTGGACAGCACTTTTTATTGGTGGATTAATTTATCCACCAATCAGCAAGAACAACCCAGGTTGTTCGCCAAAAATGGGCCGGCATCTAAACTTACATTCTTGCATTTCAAATAAAGATACCAAGAGAATGAAAATTTGATAATAGGAGTAAATTAGAAAGTTGATCTACAATAAAGGAGATAGAGGGCGCCACATGGTGCAGATCAAAACGACTCCACAGATGATAGCAGTAGAAATAAAGAATCTTACTCACAAAGTGTAAAGCACTGATGTGCGATATAAGCGGTGCGGAACCAACCAGTCGTCTGGTAGACACAATGGAAATAAAACCAATGGAATCCTCGGCTCACCAGGGAGAGTCCAGAGATGCCAAGATTGGATGCAGGTCCGTTCTAATCAGTGTGAGAGTGGTCAGCCAATGGGGACCACGTCCCACCCAGGAGAGTCCAGAGGTCCAAAAGGTGGATGAGAGAATGGCAGTATCCCAAAAATAGGACAGGCAGCAAAATGAGAGTATAAAAATGTATTACAAAAGTTAAAAACAACAGCAACGCGTTTCTGAGTGTCACAGCACTATAGCCTGAGGAAACAGTGCTGTGACACTGAGAAACGCGTTTTTGGACCTCTGGACTCTCCTGGGTGGGACGTGGACCCCATTGGCTGACCACTCTCACACTGATTAGAACGGACCTGCATCCAATCTTGGCATCTCTGGACTCTCCATGGTGAGACGAGGATTGCATTGGTTTTATTTCCGTTGTGTCTACCGGACGACTGGTTGGTTCCGGACCGCTTGTATTGCACATCAGTGCTTTACACTTTGTGAGTAAGATTCTTTATTTCTACTGCTATCATCTGTGGAGTCGTTTTGATCTGCACCATGTGGAGCCCTCTATCTCCTTTATTATAGATGATCTTATCCTGTGTTGTGGCGCGACACTCTAGAGGAGCTGCCTGCAGTCTTGGATTTGTGCCATTGAGACCATCTGGAACTATATGAGTAGGACTATTGTACCACTGATCATTATCAATTGGACTATTTGCTTGGTCTACCTGCATTATTTAATTTTATTTATCTATTTAGATAGGTGTATATTTATACATGTTTACAAGTTAATGTGGTGGGATTGTTCCCTTATTCACATACTGTCATCTATATATATTGTGGTGAAATTATAATTACATACCACATTTCAATATACTAATTTAAATTAATCAGGTCGCTTTGACCTGTAGGAAATACATATATGGGTACCAGCTTATGAGTTGCCTATTTATTATCCTCTGTTTATATTGGATTGATTGTTCCACACTTGACGGTCCTTGGTTCACATATTGTATTATCCATTTAAATATTCACTTAATCAGTATATATACTTACAATTGCGTTCACATCTATATCTAGTCCGTGCCTTGGCGCCTCTTACAAGTACCTGTGTGACTGTATTTGCCATCGGTGTACTAGTTTGTTTTTAAATTAGAAAGTTGCTTAAAATGACATGCTCTATCTGAATCAGAAAGAAAAAAATTGGGTTCAGTGTCCCTTTAATTACATCCCTGTCATCATTAAAGGGACAGTCAAGTATAAATTAAACTTTCATTATTCAGATAGCACTTTTAATTTTAATTGACTTTCCAATTTACTTTTATCATCAAATTTGCTTTTTTTCTCTTGGTATTCTTAGTTTAAACTAAACATAGGTAGGCTCATATGCTAATTTCTAAGCCTTTGAGGGCTGCCTCTTATCACATGCTTTTTAAATCTCTTTTCAACACAAAGAGACAGAAAGTACACGTGGCCCATATAGATAACACTGTGTTCAGGCACAGGGAGTTATTTAAGATCTAGCACAAAACAATGCTAAATTTAAGACAATAGATAATAAACAGTCACAGTCATTTGATCAGGGGGCTGGAAGAAGGTTCCTAGATACAAGGTAATCACAAAGGTAAAAAGTACATTAATATAACTGTGTTGGTTATGCAAAACTGGGGAATGAGTAATAAAGGGATTATCTATCTTTTAAAACAATAACAATTGTATGGTTGACTGTCCCTTTAATTCTGATATCTGAAGCTTTGGCATCTACTTTTCTTTTCTCTTCTCTGTAGTTTTACCCCTTAAAATGCATGAAATGCATAAATAAACCCTTTATCAAGGTTACATGTTTATTCCATATTGTGCTGAGAGCAGCAACCTGGACCACAACTATCGTAAACACAATACCTATAATTAAACATTCACAGACTACAGCAGAACTATATGATAATTATTTTGCAAGTTTCTTAATTTGAAGGGTATATTTAAGTTTTCAATTAATATTGCAGTGTTATTTGCAAACATATCTGTGATTAATTAAAAAAAAAAAAGTTTTATAAAAATAGCTGTACCTATACATTTATATTATGCATTTCCAAACAATACCATATTTAAATACAAAAGAGGATAAACTATAAAATAGTTTAGAAAACTCCCAAACCGACTTTAATAAACCATTCTAATGTTCTGTATCTTTATAGCAAATCATGTTTGCATTACTGACACCGTTGTTCCCTGTAAGGTGTTCACATGTACATGTGCACACCCCTGGTTTTCAGCAGGTGCACTTTCAATTTTCAAGTGTGCACAACTTGCTTTGGGGGTTGCACCACCCGGTGTGTGCTCACCTCTCTCCGGGGGCTTTATTAATCTGTTCAAATTTAGGATATAATACAGACAGAGCACCCAGAAATGGCATGCTGCACTGTATCTTGTTTGAAGTTCTTCATATTGTGCATGGAGGCTGCATTCATTAATTCATTTTGGCCACCTTAACCATCTCCCTCAATTTTAAGTTCTACAACCTCTCCTGCTTGAGATCCATTGGAGCCTACCACACACCCCAAACACTAAAATAACAACAGAGTACTATGGCTGTAGCTATCTGCAGCTGTTCGCTAAGCTCCATTTCTTTCATGTAATTGGCAAGAGTCCATGAGCTAGTGACGTATGGGATATACAATCCTACCAGGAGGGGCAAAGTTTCCCAAACCTCAAAATGCCTATAAATACACCCCTCACCACACCCACAATTCAGTTTTACAAACTTTGCCTCCGATGGAGGTGGTGAAGTAAGTTTGTGCTAAGATTTCTACGTTGATATGCGCTTCTCAGCATTGTTGAAGCCCGATTCCTCTCAGAGTACAGCGAATGTCAGAGGGACGTGAAGGATTATCACTTATTGAATACGATGATTTCCCTAACGGGGGTTTATTTCATAGGTTCTCTGTTATCGGTCGTAGAGATTCATCTCCTACCTCCCTTTTCAGATCGACGATATACTCTCAATTTACCATTACCACTACTGATAACTGTTTTAGTACTGGTTTGGCTATCTGCTATATGTGGATGGGTGTCTTTTCGGTAAGTATGTTTTTTATTACTTAAGACACCTCAGCTATGGTTTGGCACTTTATGCATTTATATAAAGTTCTAAATATATGTATTGTACTTATATTTTCCATGAGTCAGGTTCATGTGTTTCCTTCTGCAGACTGTCAGTTTCATATTTGGGGAATATAAACATTTTTTTAAGAATTTTTTTTCTTACCTGGGGTTTAGTCTTTTTTTCAATTGACTACTTCTTGCAAATTGCGGGCAGTATTAGGCCCTCGGGGGCATCAAATGCTAAACTTTATTCCGTCATTCTTGGCGTGAGAATTTTTTGGCGCGAAAAACATCAGTTTCTGAGATTCTCTTTTCTAGACAAGCATTACCAATTTGTTGCTCTTCCATTTGGCCTAGCAACAGCTCCAAGAATCTTTTCAAAGGTTCTAGGTGCCCTACTCTCTGTAATCAGAGAACAGGGTATTGTGGTGTTTCCTTATTTGGACAATATCTTGGTACTAGCTCAGTCTTTACGTTCTGCAAAATCTCACACGAATCAACTAGTGTTGTTTCTTCGGAAACATGGTTGGAGGATCAATTTAGCAAAAAGTTTCTTGATTCCTCAGACAAGGGTCACCTTTTTAGGCTTCCACATAGATTCAGTGTCCATGACTCTGTCTCTAACAGACGAGACGTTTAAAATTGGTTGCAGTCATTCCCTTCAGTGGCTATGTGCATGGAAGTTTTAGGTCTCATGACTGCAGCATCGGACGCGATCCCCTTTGCTCGTTTTCACATGAGACCTCTACAGCTTTTTATGCTGAACCAATGGTGCAGGGATTATACAAAGATATCACAATTAATATCCTTAAATCCCAATGTTCGACACTCTCGTTTAGTTCAAGGGGCTTCTTTTGTTCGACCAACCTGGATTGTGATCACAACAGATGCGAGTCTTTCAGGTTGGGGAGCTGTTTGGGGATCTCTGACAGCCCCAGGGGTTTGGAAATCTCAAGAGGATAGATTACCAATAAATATTTTAGAACTCTGTGCAATTCTCAGAGCTCTTCAGTTTTGGCCTCTGTTAAAGAGAGAACATTTCATTTGTTTTCAGACAGACAATATCACAACTGTGGCATATGTCAATCATTAGGATGGGAGTCGCAGTCCCCTAGCTATGAAAGAAGTATCTCGGATACTTGCTTGGGCGGAATCCAGCTCTTGTCTAATCTCTGCGGTGCATATCCCAGGTGTAGACAATTGGGAGGCGGATTATCTCAGCCATCAGACTTTACATCCAGGGGAGTGGTCTCTACATCCAGATGTGTTTTCTCAGATTGTTCAGTTGTGGGGTCTTCCAGAGATAGATCTCATGGCTTCTCATCTAAACAAGAAACTTCCCAGATACCTGTCCAGGTCCAGGGATGTTCAGGCGGAGGCAATGGATGCGCTGACACTTCCTTGGTGTTATCATCCTGCTTACATTTTCCTGCCTCTAGTTCTCCTTCCAAGAGTGATCTCCAAAATCATCATGGAACAATCGTTTGTGTTGCTGGTGGCTCCAGCATGGCCACACAGGTTTTGGTATGCGGATCTGGTTCGTATGTCCAGTTGGCAGCCTTGGCCACTTCCGTTAAGGCCGGACCTACTGTCTCAAGGTCCGTTTTTCCATCAGGATCTCAAATCATTAAATTTGAAGGTATTGAAATTGAACGCTTAGTACTAAGTCATAGAGGTTTCTCTGACTCAGTGATTAATACTATGTTACAAGCTCGTAAATCTGTCTCTAGAAAGATTTATTATAGAGTTTGGAAGACTTACATTTCATGGTGTTCTTCTCATAAATTCTCTTGGCCTTTTAGAATTCCTAGAATTTTACAGTTTCTTCAGGACGGTTTGGATAAGGGTTTGTCTGCAAGTTCCTTGAAAGGACAAATCTCTGCTCTTTCTGTTTTATTTCACAGAAAGATTGCTATACTTCCTGATATACACTGTTTTGTACAGGCTTTAGTTTGTATTAAGCCTGTCATTAAATCAATTTGTCCTCCTTGCAGTCTTAATTTGGTTCTGAAGGCTTTACAGGCTCCTCCATTTGAGCCTATGCATTCTTTGGACATTAAACTACTTTCTTGGAAAGTGTTGTTCCCTTTGGCTATCTCTTCTGCTAGAAGAGTTTCTGAGTTATCTTCTCTTTCTTGTGAGTCTCCTTTTATGATTTTTCATCAGGATAAGGCAGTTTTGCGGACTTCTTTTAAATTTTTACCTAAGGTTGTGAATTCTAACAACATTAATAGAGAAATTGTTGTCCCTTCCTGGTGTCCTAATCCTAAGAATTCTTTGGAAAGATCCTTACATTCTTTGGATGTGGTAAGAGCTTTGAAATATTATGTGGAAGGCAGCTACTAAAGATTTAGGAAGACTTCCAGTCTATTTGTTTTATTTTCTGGTCCTAGGAAAGGTCAGAAGGCTTCTGCTATTTCCTTGGCTTCTTGGTTGAAACTTTTGATTCATCAAGCTTATTTGGAGTCGGGTCAGGCCCCGCCTCAGAGAATTACAGCTCATTCTACTAGATCAGTCTCCACTTCATGGGCCTTTTAAGAATGAAGCTTCAGTTGATCAGATTTGCAAAGCGGCAACTTGGTCCTCTTTGCATACATTTACTAAATTCTACCGTTTTGATGTATTTGCTTCTTCAGAAGCAGTTTTTGGTAGAAAAGTTCTTCAGGCATCTGTTTCAGTTTGATTCTTCTGCTTTTGTTTTTTTGTTTTTTTTTGTTTTAATATTTTTTTATTGGTCATTGTAAAGTAAAAAAAAAACATCATTAGGAGACACAGCTCCCGTACATTACAATTAGTAATATTTACAAGTTTTATATAGATAACATAACATCGATCTAACAATACTTCTAAATTCAATCTATTTAGCTGTTTCAGCCATGAGCAAAATAATAATATAAAAAAAAAAGCAAAAGGCGAAAGAAGAAAAAAAGAAAAAAACCTGAGAAGGAAGGATTACTCCTCTTTTACTTCTAAACTAATTAGATTATTCTTATATAAGATCATCTGCAGAGACTTATTATATTCCTATCTAATTATCTCGGCTATTCAACCTCTTCAGAGTGTATTATTTACCACTTCTAGCTAGTTGTTGATTTTAAGTAATTTCTAAGATACCCCCTTACTCTTACTAAATATGTCTGAGCAAATTTCTAATAGGTGAGTTTCTTCTCCTGATTCCTGATTCTGAGCAATTACCATTCCTTATTATGGCTAACAAACAATCCAACCTAGGCTGAAAACTAATAATTGTCCGTGTCAAGTGGGAGGGAGGTGGAGGAAAAAAAAAAAAAGGGGGAGAGAGGGGAAAAAAGTAGTGGGATAGAGAAAAGAAAGAGAGATAAGAGACCGACCATTCCCTTATTACCTAACATAGCCATAGTCTAGGGTACCGCCCCCGTTCTATTTGTTGTTGGAACCAAGAGGAAGAATTAAAATGTCGCACTACCTGTTTTTGTACATCCATAGAAAGTGAAATAATATAGGACTTCCATTTATTGAAGAATCTGGATACTTGTTTTGGATTAATAGATCTTGTATTATATTGCTCCAGCACCATTTGATACTGGACTTCTTTCAAGAACTCTGTAAATTTGAGTGATTTATGGTTCTTCCAATTTCTTAAAATTAAATTTCGGGCCGTCAAAATAAGTAGATTAATAAATCAAATGTTGGGTAGGTCACAAGTATGTTTGCACAAAAACAGTATCTGATGTAACGTCAGTTTAATCCTGATCCCCATTATCCTGGAAGCCCAGAAATTTACCTTCTGCCAGAATTGGGCTACTTTGGGACAAGCCCAGAAGGAGTGTATATAATCTGAATAATCCTTACTGCATTTGAGACATTTCCTCTTTTCCCAGCTCCATTTTGCTAACCTAGCTGGGGTAAGATATGCCCTATTTATTAATTTTATATGGGATTCTTTCCATGTGTAAGTGAATGTTGCCCTAGCTGCTAGGGAGATACTTTGTACTATATCCTTGGTTTCTACTTTTAGTTTTTCTTTTGCCCATTTTGCTGAGATATCTACCAAATTGTTCTGACCCCCCTCCTTCATTATAGCTTGGTAAACTTGGGAGATCATATTGACCCCATCACTATATTGTAAAATTATAGTCTTCAAGTGTTTACTATCTATCCCCAATCCTGTATCTAATCTCAATTTCTCCACCCAGTGTCTAATTTGTAGATATGCAAAGAAACTTGACTTTGGGAGATGAAATTGGTGAGCTATATTCTCAAATTATTGAAGTCTCAACTTATTGTTTTCACATATCTCTATTAAATTCTTCAATCCGTGTCTAGCCCATAAATCAAAGACCGAAGGTTCACAGGCTATTGGAAAACTCGGGTTACCCACTAGGGGTAAGTATTCTGATTTCCTAAAATCCACACCCAATTCCTTGCATGTTTTCTGCCATGCGTGGACAATGTGTTTAAAAGTAAACATCTGGTATACTTGGTCTGGAAGTCTATTTACCGCATGATGGAGGATCGCCTTTAAACTGAATGGTTTTATAAGTGCAGATTCTATCTAATAAAATGAGCTTAGACCCTTTTCAGTGATCCAATCAAAGGCAAATTTTACTAGTGTGGAGTAATTATATAATTTTACATTAGGACATGCCATACCTCCAAAAGCTTTGGGGAGTGTTAGTTTAAATAGTGAGATTCGTGATTTCTTACCTTGCCATATAAAATGATTGAATAGCCTATTAAGCATGACTAGATCTTTCTTGTATAATAGGAGCGGGAGATTCTGCAAAAAATATAGAAGCTTAGGAAAGAGCACCACTTTAATTAGCATAATTCGTGCAGTGAGTGATAAGGGAAGATTAGCCCAGTTCTGTAGTTTCAAAGCCAGTGCCTTAATGCACTGTTTAAAGTTCAGATCGTACCACCTATTAGGGTCCCTACTCAATGTAATTCCCAAATACCTTATCTGCGAAGTTTCTAAGAATGGATGTTTACAGGGAACTACAGGATTACGTATCCACATGATCTCTGATTTTTCATAATTGATTTTGTACCCTAAGAAAGAGCTAAAGAGATTAGATAGTTCCAACAGTCGAGGAATGGCTATCTTTAGGTTACTAAGAAAAAGCAGAAGATCATCTGTGAACAACGAGAGAACTAATTTAAGTCCTCCTAGCTGGATACCCTGGAGTTCTTTTCTCAAGAGTATTGCAAAAGGTTCAAGGGATAGATTAAAAAGAAAAGGGGACAAAGGGCACCCCTGACGAGTGCCCCGCCCCAAAGTAATTTTCTCAGTCAATTCCCCATTTACTATAAGAGCAGAAGTTGGCCCCTTATATAATTGTGTAATGAATTGTTGAAAGGAACCAATTATACCAAACTTTCCCAATGTTGTTAATAAATGGTCCCATATGATAGAATCGAACGCTTTTTCCGCGTCGATTGCAAGTAAAGCGAGATCTAGCTTGGGAGAGGGCCTTTGCCTTTCTATTTTGTTCCAAAAATAATCTAGGACCAGTTGTGTTTTCCTGATATTTTTAACAGAACTCCTACCCGTCATAAAGCCTGTCTGATCCGAATGGACCAGACCACCTAAAGGGATTTTTAATCTACTAGCCAAGATATGTGTCAAGATCTTATAGTCTTGGTTCAAGAGCGAGATAGGCCTATATGATGTAGTTAACTCTAAATCTTTACCTTTTTTGGGAATTAAGACTATATTGGAAGCTGCAAACAGCGTGGATTGAGGTTTATTCCTGATAAAGTAGTCGTTAAATAGTTTAACTAAAACCGTCGGGATCTCTTCAGAGAGTAATTTATAGAATTCTGCCGGCAAGAAGTCTGGTCCTGGAGCTTTCCCTAACTTCAACTTCTGGATAGTGTTTGCAATCTCCTCAACAGTAAAGGGTTTATTAAGCTCTTGGAGATCCTCTTTCTTAATTTGAGGCAAGGATATTCCTTGCCAAAAATGCTGTTTAGAGGATATATTGATCTGTTTCTGCGCATATAATTCTTGGAAGGTTTGAAAGAAGGCTTCTCTTATTCCTGGGGGATCAGACACTCTAGTATTCCTATATTTAACTGCTGCTATATAATTTTTTTGCTGTCTGGTATTAACAATCCTTGCTAGATATTTAGCTGAAACCCCATGTACTCCCTTGTACATTGCCTTCAACTTTAAGTCCTCTGAAGCAGAGTGTTGTTTCAGGAAAAGATCATATAGATTTTTACTATCTTTATATTTTTGCCACTGCCCAGGCGAAGGATCAACCAGATATCTCTTATAGTTATTAGTTAAAGTATTTGCTAATTGCTCCTCCCTTTTCCCCCAAATTGCCCTCATTTTTACTATATACGCCTTAATCTCTCCTCTGAAGACTGCTTTCGCAGTTTCCCAGAGGATTTCTGGCCTATCCAAATAGTCTTGGTTATCAATCACAAATTGATGCCATCTCTTTTGGATCCATTTTTTAAAATGGGGGTTATTATAGAGATATTGAGGGAAGAAAAACTTATTTGGTGAAAATACTTTCCCAGTTAATCCTATCTCTAAAGAAATGATAGCGTGATCGGAAATCACAATATCCTGAATTTCTGCCCGCATCTTCATTTTCAACATATGTTTTGAGATTAGAAAGAGATCATTCCTCGAAAACGAGGCATGTGCCCAAGAAGCACATGTGTACTCCCGACTATCCGGGTTCTGTACCCGCCAGATGTCTTGTAAGACTAAGCTTTTAGTAAAACCTTGAAGAATATCCATTCTCCTGGCTTTCCTCATCCCGTCCTGGCTTTTGATCTATCTAATACCTTGGAAGAGGTCATGTTAAAATCACCGACAACTATCAAGTTATTCCCAGAATACAAAAACAGTTTTAATCTCAATTCTTCCCAAAAAATTTTATCCACGACATTGGGGCCATATACATTACAAAAAATAAAGTTAGTACCATTTACTTCCATCTCCACAATTTGATATCACCCATTTGGGTCATTTACTAGTTTATTAATTTTATAATCTAGTTGTTTTCGTAGTAGAATAGCTAAACCTCTATTTGACTTGTCATATGTTGTATAAAGGACCTCCCCAACCCATTTAGCCTTAAGTTTGATAGCCTCCTTAGGTCTGAGGTGAGTCTCCTGAATGAAAGCTATATCAGGATTCTGGAGTCCTAGGTGTCTAATAACCAGTTTCCTTTTCCTTGGAGAAGAGATTCCTCCAATGTTCCAAGATAGGAGTTTTAACTTAACCATTTAGACTACTAGGGGATAAAAAGAGAGAGAGGAAAAAAAAAAAAAAAAAGGGGGGGGGGAGGGGAAAAATCCCCCCCTCCCTTGCCACAGACATCATCACTATTCCATCTTTCCACCCTTCTGTATATGTTTGAATTTTCTTCACAAAACAACCTTCATTTATCATATTTATCATCATCGGTTTTGAGACCGCCATTTATTCGCTGTTTAGGGCTCCTTTAGTGGTTACCTTGACTATACTCCTATACTCTGACAAAATAGCTTGATCTCTTCAGGTTTTATAAAACTATGAGATTTGCCATCTTTTTCTAACATCACTTTAGCAGGGTAAACTAACCTCGCCTTAAGATTGGCTTTGATCAGTCGAGAGCAATATGGAGCCATTTCCCTGCGTTTAGTTTGAGTCTCCATTGAGAAGTCTTGGAATAGTAATATTTTGTTAGGGCCAATAATGATGTTATTATTCTTACGGTATAACCTAAGGATATGGAATTTATCTTGAAAATTCAAGAATTTGATAATGACAGGTCTAGGCCTTGACTGTCCCTCTGAATTACTTCTGGGCTGGCCAAGTCTATGGGCTCTCTCTATTGGAATCCTGACATTCTCTATGTTGCTCCCTACAAGTTTTGGAAGCTGTGTAGCTGCAAAGTTTATCAGATCGTGGAATTCCTCGGTTTCCGGAAGCCCCACGACCCTCAAGTTATTGCGCCTTGCCCTGTCCTCTAATTCCTCAATTTTGGCTTGTATCGCGGAAAGTTTAACATCATGTGCATTAACCGTCTGGTCTTGTATTGTAATTCTGTCCTCTATATCAGATACTCTAGACTCTACCTCATTCATACGACTTGAGAACTGTTTGATTTCATTTGTGACAGTTGCCATTTCAGTTTTTAGAGCTTCAAATTGTGGCATCACTAGTTCTGAAATCTGCTGAATGAGAAGAGTATTATCTGAGCCACTCACCCCTGTATCATTCTGATTGAGTAAATCTGAACTACTCTCATTGGGTTTGTTTTTTTTCTCTTGATTTGAGTGGCATATTGGGGGAGGTGGTTTTAGTGTGTGAAATAAATCTTTCCATATAGGGAATATATAAGGATCAAAAATTACCCAAGATCTCAATTAACATATACTTAGAGATTGGTATTCTATCTTGATCTTGGATCTTTTAGGGAAATTATCTATTCCTATTTAGGCGAGACTACTCGCATAAAGACTGTGTGTGTGCTTTAAAAAGAAAAGAAAAGTCTAGCCTGTTAACCAGGGTAGAACCAATCGTGGAGTGAATATAGTGATCAAAAAGAAAAAAAAGGGCCTAAAATGCCCAGATTGGTAGATAGAGGAGGTAAAGGAGCAGAGGCGTTTCACCCTTCCTTTCTGCCTCCCTTCTCCCCCTCCATTCCTTCCTTCGAAAGTGATTCTTATTTCAAATTTAACTGTGAAAAAACCAACCAACAAACAATACTAACTGTGTTATAAACTCAAACTGTACTTTACGTATCGTGTAATAATTATTGTGAATACAGTGCCTTCTACTTTTATTATGTTCTGGGAGCACAGTAAAATACTCCACAGAAGAAAGTAAGTGAATATGTGTATACCACCTCCAAACCTTATAGTAATCTCAATCTATTAGTTCAGAAGAAAGGATAAACTGAACAAAGTAGCCACTTTGAAAAAAAAAGCCTTCAATGCCAGGTAACCAGGAGATTACCTTACTTAGGGCCAGATATTTAACCCTATAAACCACAATTTGTTTAGGTTATGTATTACTCTTTCTCTGTAAAGGAAAAAAACTTTTGTCACATGGTGCTTTTAAACTAAACTCTTACTAAGCAATGTGTATAGAGAAAAAATTCAACACCCTCAACAGAGAAATTTTCTCATAAATTAACAATTGGGTAAAGTTATCACATCAGCTAGACAGTGCAATGAAACAGTTATCTTAGTAATAAGACCATAAGCCAATTACACAAAAGATTCACTCTTAGGTTCTTTTGTATAGTTTCAGAACCCTTAGAGGTAACCTTTATCTAATACCAATTATATATTTAGAATATCTGCAGAGTTGACTTCAACAGCTACTTCTAGATCCCTTAGTTTTGTATCCTTTACTGTTTTTAAGTACTGTAGTCCCTTAAAGTCAATTATATAGATTGGTAAGACTGGTATTCGTAAATATCATTTTCCCACTCTCCACAGTCCCTTTATGATTCAGGAAAGCGTCTTTAGATTTTGCCAGCTTTTGGAACAGGAGAGTGTCTCTCTATTGTAAAAAAAGGGTTATAAGTCCCCAGGGACCAATGTAAAACAATCCAGCTTCGCAATATTATGTATATAGAGAAATGCTCCCACCCACACTTGGATACCTCGTTATTGCCAAACGGGAGAAAGTTAAGTTGTTGCACTCTGTTAAATATTGAGTGAATTTAGTTTTTCTTATAGATTACAGCCTTTTTAGTTTGCAAGCAACACCCCGCTATATTCCACTGTTATAGCGAGTTATGTAATAGGTAACAGATCTTAATAGGTCCCAGCAAGAGGGAGTAAGCGGGAGATCTTACCGGACCGTAGCAGTATAGACCCTGTCCCTGCTACCTGCTCTGCTCGTGTCTCCTCTCTTCTCAGCTTTACCAGTTCTCAGGCTGCCCATCTACGATACTTCCTGCAATAGAGTATCGCTGCCGTCCCAGCTTGACCTCAGCGTCCTTACACCTCCAAGCCTCGCTTTGATTCCTGTTTGTTTCCGGTAGATCCGGACCTCAGCGTATAGCGCAACCCGGAACCAGCTACGACGCCGTCACTTCTCAGCTTCTGACTCCGATCAAGGGAATATTGGTCGTGGTGAGTGTAGGGGGCCGCCGATCCCGGATACCTCCGTGGTCTCTGCCTCCGCCTCAGCAACTCCGTTCCCCTTCCTCTAGGTTTCAAGGTAAGTTCTGTCAGATTTGTTGTAGGTCTTTATCCGGGTAGCTATGTGCCAGAACGCCTCCTGGCGTATTGACTCTGCTCCTGAGTCTGTCTACCATTAAGGAACCGGCTCTGCAAACAAAGTATCCAAGCCAGGTGAGACCTTTCTGGCCAAGGAAAAGTGCAGGTGGGGGGTGTTGAATAGTGCCCTTTAGATCAGAGCAGCGTGCTAGCATCCATCTTGCTGCTAGCTCCTCCCCTTCCGGACTCTCTGTATCCTCCTCCCGATTCTTCTGCTTTTGATTTAAGTTTTTTTCTTTCATTTATGAGAATAAACTTATTTTTTTGGGTTGTGGATTAATTTTTTCAGCGGAAAATGGCTGTTTTTATTTTTATCCCTCCCTCTCTAGTGACTCTAGCGTGGAGTTCCACATTTTGGGTATTGCTATCCCATACGTCACTAGCTCATGGACTCTTGCCAATTACATGAAATAAAACATAATTTATGTAAGAACTTACCTGATAAATTCATTTCTTTCATATTGGCAAGAGTCCATGAGGCCCACCCTTTTTATGGTGGTTATGATTTTTTGTATAAAGCACAATTATTTCCAAATTTCTTTTGTTGATGCTTTCTACTCCTTTCTTTATCACCCCACTGCTTGGCTATTCGTTAAACTGAATTGTGGGTGTGGTGAGGGGTGTATTTATAGGCATTTTGAAGTTTGGGGAACTTTGCCCCTCCTGGTAGGATTGTATATCCCATACGTCACTAGCTCATGGACTCTTGCCAATATGAAAGAAATTAATTTATCAGGTAAGTTCTTACATAAATTATGTTTTTTTCTCTGCAATGGCTTTACCCTAATGTGTCTAAAACTAGCCACTAAGGCACCCTTAACCCCTTAATGACAGAGGACGTACCAGGTACGTCATTGAAAAAACTTCCCTTAATGACAGTTGACGTACCTGGTACGTCCTCTGTTGTCTTAAGTGCTGGAAGCGATCATGATCGCTTCCAGCTGCTTACAAGGGATTGTAGTGATGCCTCAATATTGAGGCATCACTACAATCCCCCATTTTACATACCGATGCAGAAAGGGCCACTCTGTGGCCCCATCTGCATTGGCTATGTATTTATTCAAAAGTGTTGGCGGATGGGAGCTGCATTAACTTAGCCTTACATCTAGATCTTACTATTTAACGGATCTCTCTTTCTCATAATATGCTGCCGGTCCGGCGGTTGCGGCGCGGGGGGCGGGTGCACGCGCGTGCGTGCGCACGCCAAATTTACAGCCCATTGAAAAAAACAACCGATCGATCTAGATGCAGTGGCATCTCGGTTGTTTAATAAGGGATCTGGGAGGGGGAGGGTTGAAGATTATTTAGGGGGGCCAGCTACACTACAGAAAAATATTTTATATTTAAAAAGTAAAAAAAAAACTATTTTGGGGGGCAAATTGGGTACTGGCAGACAGCTGCCAGTACCCAAGATGGCGGCAAATAGACAGAGGGGGAGGGTTAGAAAGATGTATGGGGGGATCAGGGAGGTTGTGGGGTAAGGGGGGATCTATCACTGCAGACTTTATGCAAAAAAATTAAAAAATATATTTTTATTTCAGTACTGGCAGACTTTCTGCCAGTACTTAAGATGGCGGTGACAATTGTGAGGTGGGGAGGGAAGAGAGCTGTTTGAGGGGGGTCAAGGGGGATCAGGGGGTGGGATGTGTCCGGTGGGAGGCTGATCTCTACACTAAAGCTAAAAATTAACCCCACAAGCTACCCAATTAACCCCTTAACTGCTGGGCATATTACAAGTGTGGTGCGCAGCAGTATTTAACGGCCTTATTATTACCAAAAAGCAACACCTAAGCCATATATGTCTGCTATTTCTGAACAAAGGGGATCCCAGAGAAGCATTTACAACCATTTGTGCCATAATTGCACAAGCTGTTTGTAAATAATTTCAGTGAGAAACCTAAAATTGTGAAAAATTTAAGTTTTTTTTTTTTATTTGATCGTATTTGGCGGTGAAATGGTGGCATTAAATATACCAAAATGGGCCTATATCAATAATTTGGGTTGTCTACTACACTACATTAAAGCTAAAATTAAACCTAAAAGCTCCCTACAAGTTCACTAATTAACCCCTTCACGGCTGGGTATAATACACGTGTGGTGTGCAGCGGCATTTAGCGGCCTTCTAATTACCAAAAAGCAACGCCAAATCCATATAGGTCTGCTATTTCTGAACAAAGGGGATCCCATAGAAGTATTTACAACCATTTATGCCATAATTGCACAAGTTGTTTGTAAATAAATTCAGCGAGAAACCTAAAGTTAGTGAAAAAAATTGTGAAAAAGTGAACAATTTTTTTTATTTGATCGCATTTGGCGGTGAAATGGTGGCATGAAATATACCAAAATGGGTCTAGATCAATGCTTTGGGATGTCTTCTAAATATAAATATATACATGTCAAGGGATATTCAGGGATTACTGAAAGATATTAGTGTTCCAATGTAACTAGCGCTAATTTTGAAAAAAAGTGGTTTGGAAATAGCAAAGTGCTACTTGTATTTATGGCCCTATAACTTGCAAAAAAAGCAAAGAACATGTAAACATTGGGTATTTCTAAACTTGGGACAAAATTTAGAAACTATTTAGAATGGGTGTATTTTGGTGGTTGTAGATGTGTAACAGATTTTGGGGGTAAAAGTTAGAAAAAGTGTGTTTTTTTTCAATTTTTTCCTCATATTTTATATTTTTTTATAGTAAATTATAAGATATGATGAAAATAATGGTATCTTTAGAAAGTCCATTTAATGGCGAGAAAAACGGTATATAATATGTGTGGGTACAGTAAATGAGTAAGAGGAAAATTACAGCTAAACACAAACACTGCAGAAATGTAAAAATAGCCATTGTCATTAAGGGTAAGAAAATTGAAAAATGGTCCGGTCATTAAGGGGTTAACCCCTTAATGACCGCAGCACTTTTCCATTTTCTGTCCGTTTGGGACCAAGGCTATTTTTACATTTTTGCAGTGTTTGTGTTTAGCTGTAATTTTCCTCTTCCTCATTTACTGTACCCACACATATTATATACCGTTTTTCTCGCCATTAAATTGACTTTCAAAAGATACCATAATTTTCATCATATCTTATAATTTACTATAAAAAACATTATAAAATATGAGGAAAAAATGGAAAAAAAACACATTTTTTCTAACTTTGACCCCCAAAATCTGTTACACATCTACAACCACCAAAAAACACCCATGCTAAATAGTTTCTAAATTTTGTCCTGAGTTTAGAAATACCCAATTTCTTTCATGTAATTAACAAGAGTCCATGAGCTAGTGACGTATGGGATATACATTCCTACCAGGAGGGGCAAAGTTTCCCAAACCTTAAAATGCCTATAAATACACCCCTCACCACACCCACAAATCAGTTTTACAAACTTTGCCTCCAAGGGAGGTGGTGAAGTAAGTTTGTGCTAGATTCTACGTTGATATGCGCTCCGCAGCAGGTTGGAGCCCGGTTTTCCTCTCAGCGTGCAGTGAATGTCAGAGGGATGTGAAGAGAGTATTGCCTATTGAATGCAGTGATCTCCTTCTACGGGGTCTATTTCATAAGGTTCTCTGTTATCGGTCGTAGAGATTCATCTCTTACCTCCCTTTTCAGATCGACGATATTCTCTTATATTTACCATTACCTCTACTGATTCTCGTTTCAGTACTGGTTTGGCTTTCTACAAACATGTAGATGAGTGTCCTGGGGTAAGTAAGTCTTATTTTCTGTGACACTCTAAGCTATGGTTGGGCACTTTATTTATAAAGTTCTAAATATATGTATTCAAACATTTATTTGCCTTGACTCAGAATGTTCAACTTTCCTTATTTTCAGACAGTCAGTTTCATATTTGGGATTATGCATTGAATTATCATATTTTTCTTACCTCAAAAATTTGACTTTTTTCCCTGTGGGCTGTTAGGCTCGCGGGGGCTGAAAATGCTTCATTTTATTGCGTCATTCTTGGCGCGGACTTTTTTGGCGCAAAAATTCTTTTCCGTTTCCGGCGTCATACGTGTCGCCGGAAGTTGCGTCATTTTTTGACGTTATTTTGCGCCAAAAATGTCGGCGTTCCGGATGTGGCGTCATTTTTGGCGCCAAAAGCATTTAGGCGCCAAATAATGTGGGCGTCTTATTTGGCGCTAAAAAATATGGGCGTCGCTTTTGTCTCCACATTATTTCAGTCTCATTTTTCATTTGCTTCTGGTTGCTAGAAGCTTGATATTTGGCATTCTTTCCCATTCCTGAAACTGTCTTATAAGGAATTTGATCTATTTTGCTTTATATGTTGTTTTTTCTCTTACATATTGCAAGATGTCTCACGTTGCATCTGAGCCAGAAGATACTACAGGAAAATCACTGCCTGCTGGATCTACCAAAGCTAAGTGTATCTGCTGTAAACTTTTGGTAGCTATTCCTCCAGCTGTTGTTTGTAATAATTGTCATGACAAACTTGTTAAAGCAGATAATATTTCCTTTAGTAATGTACCATTGCCTGTTGCAGTTCCCTCAACATCTAAGGTGCAGAATGTTCCTGATAACATAAGAGATTTTGTTTCTGAATCCATAAAGAAGGCTTTGTCTGTTATTTCTCCTTCTAGTAAACGTAAAAAGTCTTTTAAATCTTCTCTCTCTACAGATGAATTTTTAAATGAACACCATCATTCTGATTCTTTTGACTCTTCTGGTTCAGAGGATTCTATCTCAGAGATTGGTGCTGATAAATCTTCATATTTATTTAAGATGGAATTTATTCGCTCTTTACTTAAAGAAGTACTAATTGCTTTAGAAATAGAGGATTCTAGTCCTCTTGATACTAATTCTATACGTTTGGATAAGGTTTTTAAAGCTCCTGCGGTTATTCCAGAAGTTTTTCCTGTTCCTAATGCTATTTCTGCAGTAATTTCCAAAGAATGGGATAATTTGGGTAATTCATTTACTCCTTCTAAACGTTTTAAGCAATTATATCCTGTTCCGCCTGACAGGTTAGAATTTTGGGACAAAATCCCTAAAGTTGATGGGGCTATTTCTACCCTTGCTAAACGTACTACCATTCCTACGTCAGATGGTACCTCGTTTAAGGATCCTTTAGATAGAAAAATTGAATCTTTTCTAAGAAAAGCTTATCTGTGTTCAGGTAATCTTCTTAGACCTGCTATATCATTGGCTGATGTTGCTGCAGCTTCAACTTTTTGGTTGGAAACTCTAGCGCAACAAGTATCAAATCGTGATTCTCATGATATTATTATTCTTCTCCAGCATGCTAATAATTTTATCTGTGATGCCATTTTTGATATTATTAGAGTTGATGTTAGGTTTATGTCTCTGGCTATCTTAGCCAGAAGAGCTTTATGGCTTAAGACTTGGAATGCTGATATGGCTTCTAAATCAACTCTACTTGCCATTTCTTTCCAGGGAAACAAATTATTTGGTTCTCAGTTGGATTCTATTATTTCAACTGTTACTGGTGGGAAAGGAACTTTTTTACCACAGGATAAAAAATCTAAGGGTAAAAACAGGGCTAACAATCGTTTTCGTTCTTTTCGTTTCAACAAAGAACAAAAGCCTGATCCTTCGTCCTCAGGAGCAGTTTCAGTTTGGAACCCATCTCCAGTCTGGAATAAATCCAAGCCTGCTAGAAAGGCAAAGCCTGCTTCTAAGTTCACTTGAAGGTACGGCCCTCATTCCAGTTCAGCTGGTAGGGGGCAGGTTACGTTTTTTCAAATCAATTTGGATCAATTCTGTTCACAATCTTTGGATTCAGAACATTGTTTCAGAAGGGTACAGAATTGGTTTCAAGATGAGACCTCCTGCAAAGAGATTTTTTCTTTCCCGTGTCCCAGTAAATCCAGTGAAAGCTCAAGCATTTCTGAATTGTGTTTCAGATCTAGAGTTGGCTGGAGTAATTATGCCAGTTCCAGTTCCGGAACAGGGGATGGGGTTTTATTCAAATCTCTTCATTGTACCAAAGAAGGAGAATTCCTTCAGACCAGTTCTGGATCTAAAATTATTGAATCGTTATGTAAGGATACCAACGTTCAAGATGGTAACTGTAAGGACTATATTGCCTTTTGTTCAGCAAGGGAATTATATGTCCACAATAGATTTACAGGATGCATATCTGCATATTCCGATTCATCCAGATCATTATCAGTTCCTGAGATTCTCTTTTCTAGACAAGCATTACCAATTTGTGGCTCTACCGTTTGGCCTTGCTACAGCTCCAAGAATTTTCACAAAGATTCTCGGTGCCCTTCTGTCTGTAATCAGAGAACAGGGTATTGTGGTATTTCCTTATTTGGACGATATCTTGGTACTTGCTCAGTCTTTACATTTAGCAGAGTCTCATACGAATCGATTTGTGTTGTTTCTTCAAGATCATGGTTGGAGGATCAATTTACCAAAAAGTTCTTTGATTCCTCAAACAAGGGTAACCTTTCTGGGTTTCCAGATAGATTCAGTGTCCATGACTCTGTCTTTAACAGACAAGAGACGTCTAAAATTGATTACAGCTTGTCGAAACCTTCAGTCTCAATCATTCCCTTCGGTAGCCTTATGCATGGAAATTCTAGGTCTTATGACTGCTGCATCGGACGCGATCCCCTTTGCTCGTTTTCACATGCGACCTCTTCAGCTCTGTATGCTGAACCAATGGTGCAGGGATTACACGAAGATATATCAATTAATATCTTTAAAACCGATTGTTCGACACTCTCTAACGTGGTGGACAGATCACCATCGTTTAATTCAGGGGGCTTCTTTTGTTCTTCCGACCTGGACTGTAATTTCAACAGATGCAAGTCTCACAGGTTGGGGAGCTGTGTGGGGATCTCTGACGGCACAAGGAGTTTGGGAATCTCAGGAGGTGAGATTACCGATCAATATTTTGGAACTCCGTGCGATTTTCAGAGCTCTTCAGTTTTGGCCTCTTCTGAAGAGAGAATCGTTCATTTGTTTTCAGACAGACAATGTCACAACTGTGGCATACATCAATCATCAAGGAGGGACTCACAGTCCTCTGGCTATGAAAGAAGTATCTCGAATTTTGGTTTGGGCGGAATCCAGCTCCTGTCTAATCTATGCGGTTCATATCCCAGGTGTAGACAATTGGGAAGCGGATTATCTCAGTCGCCAAACGTTGCATCCGGGCGAATGGTCTCTTCACCCAGAGGTATTTCTTCAGATTGTTCAAATGTGGGGGCTCCCAGAGATAGATCTGATGGCCTCTCATCTAAACAAGAAACTTCCCAGGTATCTGTCCAGATCCCGGGATCCTCAGGCGGAGGCAGTGGATGCATTATCACTTCCTTGGAAGTATCATCCTGCCTATATCTTTCCGCCTCTAGTTCTTCTTCCAAGAGTAATCTCCAAGATTCTGAGGGAATGCTCGTTTGTTCTGCTAATAGCTCCGGCATGGCCTCACAGGTTTTGGTATGCGGATCTTGTCCGGATGGCATCTTGCCAACCATGGACTCTTCCGTTAAGACCGGACCTTCTGTCGCAAGGTCCTTTTTTTCCATCCGGATCTGAAATCCTTAAATTTAAAGGTATGGAGATTGAACGCTTGATTCTTGGTCAAAGAGGTTTCTCTGACTCCGTGATTAATACTATGTTACAGGCTCGTAAATCTGTATCTCGAGAGATATATTATAGAGTCTGGAAGACTTATATTTCTTGGTGTCTTTCTCATCATTTTTCTTGGCATTCTTTTAGAATACCGAGAATTTTACAGTTTCTTCAGGATGGTTTAGATAAGGGTTTGTCCGCAAGTTCTTTGAAAGGACAAATCTCCGCTCTTTCTGTTCTTTTTCACAGAAAGATTGCTATTCTTCCTGATATTCATTGTTTTGTACAAGCTTTGGTTCGTATAAAACCTGTCATTAAGTCAATTTCTCCTCCTTGGAGTTTGAATTTGGTTCTGGGAGCTCTTCAAGCTCCTCCGTTTGAACCTATGCATTCATTGGACATTAAATTACTTTCTTGGAAAGTTTTGTTCCTTTTGGCCATCTCTTCTGCTAGAAGAGTTTCTGAATTATCTGCTCTTTCTTGTGAGTCTCCTTTTCTGATTTTTCATCAGGATAAGGCGGTGTTGCGAACTTCTTTTGAATTTTTACCTAAAGTTGTGAATTCCAACAACATTAGTAGAGAAATTGTGGTTCCTTCATTATGTCCTAATCCTAAGAATTCTAAGGAGAAATCGTTGCATTCTTTAAGCTTCTGCCATTTCTTTGGCATCTTGGTTGAAATCTTTAATTCATCTTGCCTATGTTGAGTCGGGTAAAATTCCGCCTCAGAGAATTACAGCTCATTCTACTAGGTCAGTATCTACTTCCTGGGCGTTTAGGAATGAAGCTTCGGTTGACCAGATCTGCAAAGCAGCAACTTGGTCCTCTTTGCATACTTTTACTAAATTCTACCATTTTGATGTATTTTCTTCTTCTGAAGCAGTTTTTGGTAGAAAAGTTCTTCAGGCAGCGGTTTCAGTTTGAATCTTCTGCTTATGTTTTTCGTTAAACTTTATTTTGGGTGTGGATTATTTTCAGCAGGAATTGGCTGTTTTTATTTTATCCCTCCCTCTCTAGTGACTCTTGTGTGGAAAGATCCACATCTTGGGTAGTCATTATCCCATACGTCACTAGCTCATGGACTCTTGTTAATTACATGAAAGAAAACATAATTTATGTAAGAACTTACCTGATAAATTCATTTCTTTCATATTAACAAGAGTCCATGAGGCCCACCCTTTTTTGTGGTGGTTATGATTTTTTTGTATAAAGCACAATTATTCCAATTCCTTATTTTATATGCTTCGCACTTTTTTTCTTATCACCCCACTTCTTGGCTATTCGTTAAACTGATTTGTGGGTGTGGTGAGGGGTGTATTTATAGGCATTTTAAGGTTTGGGAAACTTTGCCCCTCCTGGTAGGAATGTATATCCCATACGTCACTAGCTCATGGACTCTTGTTAATATGAAAGAAATGAATTTATCAGGTAAGTTCTTACATAAATTATGTTGTTTACATGTTCTTTGCTTTTTTTGCAAGTTATAGGGCCATAAATACAAGTAGCACTTTGCTATTTCCAAACCACTTTTTTTCAAAATTAGCGCTAGTTACATTGGAACACTAATATCTTTCAGGAATCCCTGAATATCCATTGACATGTATATATTTTTTTTTAGAAGACATCCCAAAGTATTGATCTAGGCCCATTTTGGTATATTTCATGCCACCATTTCACCGCCAAATGCGATCAAATAAAAAAAATTGTTCACTTTTTCACAAATATTTTCACAAACTTTAGGTTTCTCACTGAAATTATTTACAAACAACTTATGCAATTATAGCATAAATGGTTGTAAATGCTTCTCTGGGATCCCCTTTGTTCAGAAATAGCAGACATATATGGCTTTGGCTTTGCTTTTTGGTAATTAGAAGGCTGCTAAATGCCCCTGTGCAAAATACGTGTATTATGCCCAGCAGTGAAGGGGTTAATTAGTGAGCATGTAGGGAGCTTCTAGGGTTAATTTTAGCTTTAGTGTAGTGTAGTAGACAACCCCAAGTATTGATCTAGGCCCATTTTGGTATATTTCATGCCACCATTTCACCGCCAAATGCGATCAAATTAAAAAAAACGTTAATTTTTTCACAATTTTAGGTTTCTCACTGAAATTATTTACAAACAGCTTGTGCAATTATTGCACAAATGGTTGTAAATGCTTCTCTGGGATGCCCTTTGTTCAGAAATAGCAGACATATATGACTTTGGCGTTGCTTTTTGGTAATTAGAAAGTCGCTAAATGCTGCTGCGCATCACACGTGTATTATGGCTAGCAGTGAAGGGGTTAATTAGGTAGTGTGTAGGGAGCTTGCAGGGTTAATTTTAGCTTTAGTGTAGAGTTCAGCCTCCCACCTGACACATCCCACCCCCTGATCCCTCCCAAACAGCTCCCTTCCCTCCCCCACCCCACTATTGTCCCCGCCATCTTAAGTACTGGCAGAAAGTCTGCCAGTACTAAAATAAAAGATTTTATTTTTTTTTAAAGAAAAAAAAAAAAAGCATATTTACATATGCTGTGTTTAGGATCCCCCCTTAACCCCCAACCTCCCTGATCCCCCCCAAAACAGCTCTCTAAGCCTCCCCCTCTGCCTTATTGGGGGCCATCTTGGGTACTGGCAGCTGTCTGCCAGTACCCAGTTTGCACAATCAAATGTTTATTTTTTTTATTTATTTTTTATTTTTTCTGTAGTGTAGCTTCCCCCCCCCACGGACCAACCCCCACCACCTAAATAACGCCTAAGGTTTTTTTAAAAAAAATTACTGGTCCCACTTTTATTTTGGGACACATTTTTTTCTGTAGTGCAGCGGTCCCCACCCGGTCCCTGCCCCGGCGCGCGCCCCCTCGTGCACGTGCGCGCTCCCGCACGCGCGCCCGGGCTTCCACACCCACGATCCCGCCCCCCTCCACATGACCAGGGCCATCGATGGCCGCCACCCACCTCCCACACCGGCTCCCACCCACCAACGATACCGGCCATCGATGTCCGGTGCAGAGAGGGCCACAGAGTGGCTCTCTCTGCATCGGATGGCCATCTAAGGTTATTGCAGGATGCCTCCATATCGAGGCATCACTGCAATAACCGGAAAGCAGCTGGAAGCGAGCAGGATCGCTTCCAGCTGCTTTCCACACCGAGGACGTACAGGGTACGTCCTCAGGCGTTAACTGCCTTTTTTCTGAGGACGTACCCTGCACGTCCTCAGTCATTAAGGGGTTAAAGGGACATGAAACCCAAAAAAAAAAATTTCAGGATTCAGATAGAGAATACAATTATAAACCACTCTCCAATTTACTTCTGTTATCTAATTTGTTTAATTATCTTGGTATCATTTGTTAAAGAAGCAGCAATGCACTACTGGTTTCTAACTGAACACATGGGTGAGCCAATGACAATCTGTATATAAATGCATCCACCAATCAGCAGATAGAACCTAGATAAACCTTTTTTTTATCTTTCCAAGGTAAACCTTTAAACCTTTTTTATCTTTCCAAGATAAACCTTTCAGCAAAGGATAACAAGAGAAGTAAACAAATTAAATACTATAAGTAAATTGGAAAGTTTTTTAAAATGTATATTCTCTTTCTGAATAATGAAAGAAAATTTTTGGGTTTCATGTCCCTTTAAGCTCATTACAATAAACTTGAAATAATCCTCCCCACTAAGTTAACTCACTTATGTGCAATCAGTTTGACTTGCAACCTAACCTTAAAAAAACAAAATCCTAGCAGAAGCTGATCTTGCCCTTCAGACCACAAGAATATCAAACTTTGGTTAAAGGGACACTCAGGTTAAATTAAATTTTCATGATTCAGATACAGCATGTCATTTTAAACAACTTTCCAATTTACTTCCATTAAAAAAAATGTGCACAGTCTTTTATATTTACAGTTTTTGAGTCACCAGATCCTACTGAGCATGTGCAAGAATTCACAGACTATACGTATATGCATTTGTGATTGGCTGATTGCCATCACATGGTACAAGGGGAGTGGAAATATACATAACTTTGAAATGTGTTATAAAAAAATCTACTACTCATTTGAAGTTCAGACTAAGTGCTATTGCATTGTCTTGTTATCTTGCATTTGTTGATTATGCAAATCTAATGTGTTGACTGGTCCTTTAAACCTTCTGCTATTATCCCTAATCATGATGGGGCCACACTGGCCTGGGCTGGTTGCATTACACAATCTCCCCAACAGCTAAGAGATCCCTATGTGATACCCTCATCAATGAACCTTCTAACATTTAAATTACCCTAGGCGATCCCCTCCACTAATAGGCAACCTGTCTAGCATCAGATGTAATGGATCCTATAAACAATGTTTGTGTCTCCTTGTTCTCTTCTGTGCTGATGTGGTTTAAAGAGATTACAAATTGTGCATGCTGGAATTAAGATTAAACTAGAGAAACTACATTTTAATTAATTATTTCTTTAT